>NW_025229263.1:24176-25663 GCF_018294505.1 Triticum aestivum | reverse complement strand
TATCATCATTTCACCCACATAGCATGTGCTAAAAAGTTAAGAGGGTTACGGCAAAAACTGGATGCACTTCGTGTACAAAATGGATAATCTCTTTCGAAGTATTAGGGTTTCGGACGAAAACTCATTTGTTACAAAGGGATTTCATTTCTTGAACTTATTTGAACTCCAGACTTTTTGTGTGTTCAAAATGAACCATTCAAAGCCACATCATCAATTTTCAACCCTTTCGGACTTCATCTGTTATTTTTCATGCATTTACTAATTTTTTTGAGCTAAATGACCCTGAAATTGAAAAGCACTTCAGATGAACTCTGAAGAGGTTGAAAATTGGCATGGTATCGTCATTTCACCCATATAGCATGTGCTAAAAAGTTAAGAGTGTTACGACAAAAACTGGGTGCACTTCGTGTACAAAACGGACAATCTGTTTCGAAATATTAGGGTTTCAGACGAAAACTCATCTGTTTACAAAGGGATTTCTTTTTTTAACTTATTTGAACTCCTGACTTTTTGTGTGTTCAAAATGAACCATTCAAAGCCATATCATCAATTTTCAACCCATTCTGACTTCATTTGTTATTTTTCATGTACTTACTAATTTTTTAAGCTGAATGACCCAGAAATTGAAAAGCACTTCAGATGAACTCTAAAGAGGTTGAAAATTGGCATGGTACCATCATTTCACCCACATAGCATCTGCTAAAAAGTTGAGAGGGTTACGGCAAAAACTGGATGCACTTCGTGTACAAAATGGACAATCTCTTTCGAAGTATAAGGGTTTCGCACGAAAACTCATCTGTTTACAAAGGGACATTTTTTGAACTTATTTGAACTCCAGACTTTTTGTGTGTTCAAAATGAACCATTCAAAGCCACATCATCAATTTTCAACTCTTTCTGACTTCATTTGTTTTTTATGCATTTACTAATTTTTTTAGCTATATGACCCTAAAATTGAAAAGCACTTCAGATGAACTCTGAAGAGGTTGAAAATTGGCATGGTATCATCATTTCACCCACATAGCATGTGCTAAAAAGTTAAGAGGGTTACGGCAAAAGCTGGATGCACTTCGTGTACAAAATGGATAATCTCTTTCGAAGTATTAGGGTTTCGGACGAAAACTCATCTGTTACAAAGGGATTTCATTTTTTGAACTTATTTAAACTCCAGACTTTTTGTGTGTTCAAAATGAACCATTCAAAGCCACATCATCAATTTTCAACCCTTTCTGACTTCATCTGTTATTTTTCATGCATTTACTAATTTTTTTGAGCTAAATGACCCTGAAATTGAAAAGCACTTCAGATGAATCTGAAGAGGTTGAAAATTGGCATGGTATCATCATTCCACCCACATAGCATGTGCTAAAAAGTTGAGAGTGTTACGACAAAAACTGGGTGCACTTCGTGTACAAAATGGACAATCTGTTTCGAAGTATTAGGGTTTCAGACGAAAACTCATCTGTTTACAAAGGGATTTCTTTTTTT
>NW_025229263.1:19344-19786 GCF_018294505.1 Triticum aestivum | reverse complement strand
TTACTAATTTTTTTGAGCTAAATGACCCTGAAATTGAAAAGCACTTCAGATGACTCTGAAGAGGTTGAAAATTGGCATGGTATCATCATTTCACCTTCATACCATGTGCTAAAAAGTTGAGAGTGTTACGACAAAAACTGGGTGCACTTCGTGTACAAAACGGACAATCTGTTTCGAAGTATTAGGGTTTCAGACGAAAACTCATCTGTTTACAAAGGGATTTCTTTTTTTAAACTTATTTGAACTCCAGACTTTTTGTGTGTTCAAAATGAACCATTCAAAGCCACATCATCAATTCTCAACTCATTCTGACTTCATTTGTTATTTTTCATGTACTTACTAATTTTTTAAGCTGAATGACCCAGAAATTGAAAAGCACTTCAGATGAACTCTAAAGAGGTTGAAAATTGGCATGGTACCATCATTTCACCCACATAGCATC
>NW_025229263.1:15022-16582 GCF_018294505.1 Triticum aestivum | reverse complement strand
AGCTAAATGACCCTGAAATTGAAAAGCACTTCGGATGAACTCTGAAGAGGTTGAAAATTGGCATGGTATCATCATTCCACCCACATAGCATGTGCTAAAAAGTTGAGAGTGTTACGACAAAAACTGGGTGCACTTTGTGTACAAAATGGACAATCTGTTTCGAAGTATTAGGGTTTCAGACGAAAACTCATCTGTTTACAAAGGGATTTCTTTTTTTAACTTATTTGAACTCCAGACTTTTTGTGTGTTCAAAATGAACCATTCAAAGCCACATCATCAATTTTCAACCCTTTCTGACTTCATCTGTTATTTTTCATGGATTTACTAATTTTTTTGAGCTAAATGACCCTGAAATTGAAAATCACTTCAGATGACTCTGAAGAGGTTGAAAATTGGCATGGTATCATCATTTCACCCTCATAGCATGTGCTAAAAAGTTGAGAGTGTTAAGACAAAAACTGGGTGCACTTCGTGTACAAAACGGACAATCTGTTTCGAAGTATTAGGGTTTCAGACGAAAACTCATCTGTTTACAAAGGGATTTCTTTTTTTTAACTTATTTGAACTCCAGACTTTTTGTGTGTTCAAAATGAACCATTCAAAGCCACATCATCAATTTTCAACTCATTCTGACTTCATTTGTTAATTTTCATGTACTTACTAATTTTTTAAGCTGAATGACCCAGAAATTGAAAAGCACTTCAGATGAACTCTAAAGAGGTTGAAAATTGGCATGGTACCATCATTTCACCCACATAGCATCTGCTAAAAAGTTTAGAGGGTTACGGCAAAAACTGGATGCACTTCGTGTACAAAATGGACAATCTCTTTCGAAGTATAAGGGTTTCGCACGAAAACTATCTGTTTACAAAGGGACATTTTTTGAACTTATTTGAACTCCAGACTTTTTGTGTGTTCAAAATGAACCATTCAAAGCCACATCATCAATTTTCAACCCTTTCTGACTTAATTTTTTTTATGCATTTACTAATTTTTTTAGCTATATGACCCTAAAATTGAAAAGCACTTCAGATGAACTCTGAAGAGGTTGAAAATTAGCATGGTATTATCATTTCACCCACATGGCATGTGCTAAAAAGTTAAGAGGGTTACGGCAAAAACTGGATGCACTTCGTGTACAAAATGGATAATCTCTTTCGAAGTATTAGGGTTTCGGACGAAAACTCATCTGTTACAAAGGGATTTCATTTTTTGAACTTATTTGAACTCCAGACTTTTTGTGTGTTCAAAATGAACCATTCAAAGCCACATCATCAATTTTGAACCCTTTCTGACTTCATCTGTTATTTTTCATGCATTTACTAATTTTTTTGAGCTAAATGACCCTGAAATTGAAAAGCACTTCAGATGACTCTGAAGAGGTTGAAAATTGGCATGGTATCATCATTTCACCCTCATAGCATGTGTTAAAAAGTTGAGAGTGTTACGACAAAAACTGGGTGCACTTCGTGTACAAAACGGACAATCTGTTTCGAAGTATTAGGGTTTCAGACAAAAACTCATCTGTTTACAAAGGGATTTCTTTTTTTTAACTTATTT
>NW_025229263.1:14108-14994 GCF_018294505.1 Triticum aestivum | reverse complement strand
TCAATTTTCAACCCTTTCTGACTTCATTTGTTATTTTTCATGTACTTACTATTTTTTAAGCTAAATGACCCAGAAATTGAAAAGCACTTCAGATGAACTCTAAAGAGGTTGAAAATTGGCATGGTACCATCATTTCACCCACATAGCATGTGCTAAAAAGTTGAGAGGGTTACGGCAAAAACTGGATCCACTTCGTGTACAAAATGGACAATCTCTTTCGAAGTATAAGGGTTTCGCACGAAAACTCATCTGTTTACAAAGGGACATTTTTTGAACTTATTTGAACTCCAGACTTTTTGTGTGTTCAAAATGAACCATTCAAAGCCACATCATCAATTTTCAACCCTTTATGACTTCATTTGTTTTTTTATGCATTTACTAATTTTTTTAGCCATATGACCCTAAAATTGAAAAGCACTTCAGATGAACTCTGAAGAGGTTGAAAATTGGAATGGCATCATCATTTCCCCCACATAGCATGTGCTAAAAAGTTAAGAGGGTTACGGAGAAAACGGGATGCACTTCGTGTGCAAAATGGATAATCTCTTTCGAAGTATTAGGGTTTCGGACGAAAACTCATCTGTTACAAAGGGATTTCATTTTTTGAACTTATTTGAACTCCAGAATTTTTGTGTGTTCAAAATGAACAATTCAAAGCCACATCATCAATGTTCAACCCATTCTGACTTCATCTGTTATTTTTCATGCATTTACTAATTTTTTTGAGCTAAATGACCCTGAAATTGAAAAGCACTTCAGGTGAACTCTGAAGAGGTTGAAAATTGGCATGGTATCATCATTTCACCCAAATAGCATGTGCTAAAAAGTTGAGAGTGTTACGACAAAAACTGGGTGTACTTCGTGTACAAAACGGACAATCTGTTTC
>NW_025229263.1:13483-13870 GCF_018294505.1 Triticum aestivum | reverse complement strand
TCATTTGTTATTTTCCATGTACTTACTAATTTTTTAAGCTAAATGACCCAGAAATTGAAAAGCACTTCAGATGAACTCTAAAGAGGTTGAAAATTGGCATGGTACCATCATTTCACCCACATAGCATGTGCTAAAAAGTTGAGAGGGTTACGGCAAAAACTGGATGCACTTCGTGTACAAAATGGACAATCTCTTTCGAAGTATAAGGGTTTCGCACGAAAACTCATCTGTTTACAAAGGGACATTTTTTTAACTTATTTGAACTCCAGACTTTTTGTGTGTTCAAAATGAACCATTCAAAGCCACATCATCAATTTTCAACCCTTTCTGACTTCATTTGTTTTTTTATGCATTTACTAATTTTTTTAGCTATATGACCCTAAAATT
>NW_025229263.1:12266-13312 GCF_018294505.1 Triticum aestivum | reverse complement strand
AAATAGTTAAGAGGGTTACGGAGAAAACTGGATGCACTTCGTGTACAAAATGGATAATCTCTTTCGAAGTATTAGGGTTTCAGACGAAAACTCATCTGTTACAAAGGGATTTCATTTTTTGAACTTATTTGAACTCCAGACTTTTTGTGTGTTCAAAATGAACCATTCAAAGCCACATCATCAATGTTCAACCCTTTCTGACTTCATCTGTTATTTTTCATGCATTTACTAAATTTTTTGAGCTAAATGACCCTGAAATTGAAAAGCACTTCAGGTGAACTCTGAAGAGGTTGAAAATTGGCATGGTATCATCATTTCACCCACATAGCATGTGCTAAAAAGTTGAGGTGTTACGACAAAAACTGGGTGTACTTCGTGTACAAAACGGACAATCTGTTTCGAAGTATTAGGGTTTCAAACGAAAACTCATCTGTTTACAAAGGGATTTCTTTTTTTAAACTTATTTGAACTCCAGACTTTTTGTGTGTTCAAAATGAACCATTCAAAGCCACATCATCAATTTTCAACCCTTTCTGACTTCATTTGTTATTTTCCATGTACTTACTAATTTTTGAAGCTAAATGACCCAGAAATTGAAAAGCACTTCAGATGAACTCTAAAGAGGTTGAAAATTGGCATGGTACCATCATTTCACCCACATAGCATATGCTAAAAAGTTGAGAGGGTTACGGCAAAAACTGGATGCACTTCGTGTACAAAATGGACAATCTATTTCGAAGTATAAAGGTTTCGCACGAAAACTCATCTGTTTACAAAGGGACATTTTTTGAACTTATTTGAACTCCAGACTTTTTGTGTGTTCAAAATGAACCATTCAAAGCCACATCATCAATTTTCAACCCTTTCTGACTTCATTTGTTTTTTTATGCATTTACTAATTTTTTTAGCTATATGACCCTAAAATTGAAAAGCACTTCAGATGAACTCTGAAGAGGTTGAAAATTGGCATGGCATCATCATTTCCCCCACATAGCATGTGCTAAATAGTTAAGAGGGTTACGGAGAAAACTGGATGCACTTCGTGT
>NW_025229263.1:2473-7909 GCF_018294505.1 Triticum aestivum | reverse complement strand
GGCATGGTATCATCATTTCACCCACATAGCATGTGCTAAAAAGTTGAGAGTGTTATGACAAAAACTGGGTGTACTTCGTGTACAAAACGGACAATCTGTTTCGAAGTATTAGGGTTTCAGACGAAAACTCATCTGTTTACAAAGGGATTTTTTTTAACTTATTTGAACTCCAGGCTTTTTGTGTGTTCAAAATGAACCATTCAAAGCCACATCATCAATTTTCAACCCTTTCTGACTTCATTTGTTATTTTCCATGTACTTACTAATTTTTTAAGCTAAATGACCCAGAAATTGAAAAGCACTTCAGATGAACTCTAAAGAGGTTGAAAATTGGCATGGTACCATCATTTCACCCACATAGCATGTGCTAAAAAGTTGAGAGGGTTACGACAAAAACTGGATGCACTTCGTGTACAAAATGGACAATCTCTTTCGAAGTATAAGGGTTTCGCACGAAAACTCATCTGTTTACCAAGGGACATTTTTTGAACTTATTTGAACTCCAATCTTTTTGTGTGTTCAAAATGAACCATTCAAAGCCACATCATCAATTTTCAACCCTTTCTGACTTAATTTTTTTATGCATTTACTAATTTTTTTAGCTATATGACCCTAAAATTGAAAAGCACTTCAGATGAACGCTGAAGAGGTTGAAAATTGGCATGGCATCATCATTTCCCCCACATAGCATGTGCTAAATAGTTAAGAGGGTTACGGAGAACACTGGATGCACTTCGTGTGCAAAATGGATAATCTCTTTCGAAGTATTAGGGTTTTGGACGAAAACTCATCTGTTACAAAGGGATTTCATTTTTGAACTTATTTGAACTCCAGACTTTTTGTGTGTTCAAAATGAACCATTCAAAGCCACATCATCGATGTTCAACCCTTTCTGACTTCATCTGTTATTTTTCATGCATTTACTAATTTTTTTGAGCTAAATGACCCTGAAATTGAAAAGCACTTCAGGTGAACTCTGAAGAGGTTGAAAATTGGCATGGTATCATCATTTCACCCACATAGCATGTGCTAAAAAGTTGAGAGTGTTACGACAAAAACTGGGTGTACTTCGTGTACAAAACAGACAATTTGTTTCGAAGTATTAGGGTTTCAGACGAAAACTCATCTGTTTACAAAGGGATTTCTTTTTTTTTAACTTATTTGAACTCCAGACTTTTTGTGTGTTCAAAATGAACCATTCAAAGCCACATCATCAATTTTCAACCCGTTCTGACTTCATTTGTTATTTTCCATGTACTTACTAATTTCTTAAGCTAAATGACCCAGAAATTGAAAAGCACTTCAGATGAACTCTAAAGAGGTTGAAAATTGGCATGGTACCATCATTTCACCCACATAGCATGTGCTAAAAAGTTGAAAGGGTTACGGCAAAAACTGGATGCACTTCGTGTACAAAATGGACAATTTCTTTCGAAGTATAAGGGTTTCGCACGAAAACTCATCTGTTTACAAAGGGACATTTTTTGAACTTATTTGAACTCTAGAGTTTTTGTGTTTTCAAAATGAACCATTCAAAGCCACATCATCAATTTTCAACCCATTCTGACTTCATTTTTTTTTATGCATTTACTTATTTTTTTAGCTATATGACCCTAAAATTGAAAAGCACTTCAGATGAACTCTGAAGAGGTTGAAAATTGGCATGGCATCATCATTTCCCCCACATAGCATGTGCTAAAAAGTTAAGAGGGTTACAGAGAAAACTGGATGCACTTCGTGTGCAAAATGGATAATCTCTTTCGAAGTATTAGGGTTTCGGACGAAAACTCATCTGTTACAAAGGGATTTCATTTTTAGAACTTATTTGAACTCCAGACTTTTTGTGTGTTCAAAATGAACCATTCCAAGCCACATCATCAATTTTCAACCCTTTCTGACTTCATCTGTTATTTTTCATGCATTTACTAATTTTTTTTGAGCTAAATGACCCTGAAATTGAAAAGCACTTCAGGTGAACTCTGAAGAGGTTGAAAATTGGCATGGTATCATCATTTCACCCACATAGCATGTGCTAAAAAGTTGAGAGTGTTACGACAAAAATTGGGTGTACTTCGTGTACAAAACGGACAATCTGTTTCGAAGTATTAGGGTTTCAGACGAAAACTCATCTGTTTACAAAGGGATTTTTTTTTAACTTATTTGAACTCCAGACTTTTTGTGTGTTCAAAATGAACCATTCAAAGCCACATCATCAATTTTCAACCCTTTCTGACTTCATTTGTTATTTTCCATGTACTTACTAATTTTTGAAGCTAAATGACCCAGAAATTGAAAAGCACTTCAGATGAACTCTAAAGAGGTTGAAAATTGGCATGGTACCATCATTTCACCCACATAGCATGTGCTAAAAAGTTGAGAGGGTTACGGCAAAAACTGGATGCACTTCGTGTACAAAATGGACAATCTCTTTCGAAGTATAAGGGTTTCGCACGAAAACTCATCTGTTTACAAAGGGACATTTTTTGAACTTATATGAACTCCAGACTTTTTGTGTGTTCAAAATGAACCATTCAAAGCCACATCATCAATTTTCAACCCTTTCTGACTTAATTGTTTTTATGCATTTACTAATTTTTTTAGCTATATGACCCTAAAATTGAAAAGCACTTCAGATGAACTCTGAAGAGGTTGAAATTGGCATGGCATCATTTCCCCCACATAGCATGTGCTAAATAGTTAAGAGGGTTACGGAGAAAACTGGATGCACTTCGTGTGCAAAATGGATAATCTCTTTCGAAGTATTAGGATTTCGGACGAAAACTCATCTGTTACAAAGGGATTTCCTTTTTGAAATTATTTGAACTCCAGACTTTTTGTGTGTTCAAAATGAACCATTCAAAGCCACATCATCGATGTTCAACCCTTTCTGACTTCATCTGTTATTTTTCATGCATTTACTAATTTTTTTGAGCTAAATGACCCTGAAATTGAAAAGCACTTCAGGTGAACTCTGAAGAGGTTGAAAATTGGCATGGTATCATCATTTCACCCACATAGCATGTGCTAAAAAGTTGAGAGTGTTACGACAAAAACTGGGTGTACTTCGTGTACAAAACGGACAATCTGTTTCGAAGTATTAGGGTTTCAGACAAAAACTCATCTGTTTACAAAGGGATTTCTTTTTTTTAACTTATTTGAACTCCAGACTTTTTGTGTGTTCAAAATGAACCATTCAAAGCCACATCATCAATTTTCAACCCTTTCTGACTTCATTTGTTATTTTCCATGTACTTACTAATTTCTTAAGCTAAATGACCCAGAAATTGAAAAGCACTTCAGATGAACTCTAAAGAGGTTGAAAATTGGCATGGTACCATCATTTCACCCACATAGCATGTGCTAAAAAGTTGAGAGGGTTACGGCAAAAACTGGATGCACTTCGTGTACAAAATGGACAATTTCTTTCGAAGTATAAGGGTTTCGCACGAAAACTCATCTGTTTACAAAGGGACATTTTTTGAACTTATATGAACTCTAGAGTTTTTGTGTTTTCAAAATGAACCATTCAAAGCCACATCATCAATTTTCAACCCATTCTGACTTCATTTTTTTTATGCATTTACTTATTTTTTTAGCTATATGACCCTAAAATTGAAAAGCACTTCAGATGAACTCTGAAGAGGTTGAAAATTGGCATGGCATCATCATTTCCCCCACATACCATGTGCTAAAAAGTTAAGAGGGTTACAGAGAAAACTGGATGCACTTCGTGTGCAAAATGGATAATCTCTTTCGAAGTATTAGGGTTTCGGACGAAAACTCATCTGTTACAAAGGGATTTCATTTTTAGAACTTATTTGAACTCCAGACTTTTTGTGTGTTCAAAATGAACCATTCAAAGCCACATCATCAATTTTCAACCCTTTCTGACTTCATCTGTTATTTTTCATGCATTTACTAAATTTTTTTGAGCTAAATGACCTTGAAATTGAAAAGCACTTCAGGTGAACTCTGAAGAGGTTGAAAATTGGCATGGTATCATCATTTCACCCACATAGCATGTGCTAAAAAGTTGAGAGTGTTACGACAAAAATTGGGTGTACTTCGTGTACAAAACGGACAATCTGTTTCGAAGTATTAGGGTTTCAGACGAAAACTCATCTGTTTACAAAGGGATTTTTTTTAACTTATTTGAACTCCAGACTTTTTGTGTGTTCAAAATGAACCATTCAAAGCCACATCATCAATTTTCAACCCTTTCTGACTTCATTTGTTATTTTCCATGTACTTACTAATTTTTTAAGCTAAATGACCCAGAAATTGAAAAGCACTTCAGATGAACTCTAAAGAGGTTGAAAATTGGCATGGTACCATCATTTCACCCAAATAGCATGTGCTAAAAAGTTGAGAGGGTTACGGCAAAAACTGGATGCACTTCGTGTACAAAATGGACAATCTCTTTCGAAGTATAAGGGTTTCGCACGAAAACTCATCTGTTTACAAAGGGACATTTTTTGAACTTATTTGAACTCCAATCTTTTTGTGTGTTCAAAATGAACCATTCAAAGCCACATAATCAATTTTCAACCCTTTCTGACTTAATTGTTTTTATGCATTTACTAATTTTTTAGCTATATGACCCTAAAATTGAAAAGCACTTCAGATGAACTCTGAAGAGGTTGAAATTGGCATGGCATCATCATTTCCCCCACATAGCATGTGCTAAATAGTTAAGAGGGTTACGGAGAAAACTGGATGCACTTCGTGTGCAAAATGGATAATCTCTTTCGAAGTATTAGGATTTCGGACGAAAACTCATCTGTTACAAAGGGATTTCATTTTTGAACTTATTTGAACTCCAGACTTTTTGTGTGTTCAAAATGAACCATTCAAAGCCACATCATCGATGTTCAACCCTTTCTGACTTCATCTGTTATTTTTCATGCATTTACTAATTTTTTTGAGCTAAATGACCCTGAAATTGAAAAGCACTTCAGGTGAACTCTGAAGAGGTTGAAAATTGGCATGGTATCATCATTTCACCCACATAGCATGTGCTAAAAAGTTGAGAGTGTTACGACAAAAACTGGGTGTACTTCGTGTACAAAACGGACAATCTGTTCCGAAGTATTAGGGTTTCAGACAAAAACTCATCTGTTTACAAAGGGATTTCTTTTTTTTAACTTATTTGAACTCCAGACTTTTTGTGTGTTCAAAATGAACCATTCAAAGCCACATCATCAATTTTCAACCCTTTCTGACTTCATTTGTTATTTTCCATGTACTTACTAATTTCTTAAGCTAAATGACCCAGAAATTGAAAAGCACTTCAGATGAACTCTAAAGAGGTTGAAAATTGGCATGGTACCATCATTTCACCCACATAGCATGTGCTAAAAAGTTGAGAGGGTTACGGCAAAAACTGGATGCACTTCGTGTACAAAATGGACAATCTCTTTCGAAGTATAAGGGTTT
>NW_025229263.1:0-1810 GCF_018294505.1 Triticum aestivum | reverse complement strand
ATCTGTTTACAAAGGGACATTTTTTGAACTTATTTGAACTCTAGACTTTTTGTGTGTTCAAAATGAACCATTCAAAGCCACATCATCAATTTTCAACCCATTCTGACTTCATTTTGTTTAATGCATTTACTAATTTTTTTAGCTATATGACCCTAAAATTGAAAAGCACTTCAGATGAACTCTGAAGAGGTTGAAAATTGGCATGGCATCATCATTTCCCCCACATAGCATGTGCTAAAAAGTTAAGAGGGTTACAGAGAAAACTGGATGCACTTCGTGTGCAAAATGGATAATCTCTTTCGAAGTATTAGGGTTTCGGACGAAAACTCATCTGTTACAAAGGGATTTCATTTTTAGAACTTATTTGAACTCCAGACTTTTTGTGTGTTCAAAATGAACCATTCAAAGACACATCATCAATTTTCAACCCTTTCTGACTTCATCTGTTATTTTTCATGCATTTACTAATTTTTTTGAGCTAAATGACCCTGAAATTGAAAAGCACTTCAGGTGAACTATGAAGAGGTTGAAAATTGGCATGGTATCATCATTTCACCCACATAGCATGTGCTAAAAAGTTGAGAGTGTTACGACAAAAATTGGGTGTACTTCGTGTACAAAACGGACAATCTGTTTCGAAGTATTAGGGTTTTAGACGAAAACTCATCTGTTTACAAAGGGATTTCTTTTTTTTAACTTATTTGAACTCCAGACTTTTTGTGTGTTCAAAATGAACCATTCAAAGCCACATCATCAATTTTCAACCCTTTCTGACTTCATTTGTTATTTTCCATGTACTTACTAATTTCTTAAGCTAAATGACCCAGAAATTGAAAAGCACTTCAGATGAACTCTAAAGAGGTTGAAAATTGGCATGGTACCATCATTTCACCCACATAGCATGTGCTAAAAAGTTGAGAGGGTTACGGCAAAAACTGGATGCACTTCGTGTACAAAATGGACAATCTCTTTCGAAGTATAAGGGTTTCGCACGAAAACTCATCTGTTTACAAAGGGACATTTTTTGAACTTATTTGAACTCCAAACTTTTTGTGTGTTCAAAATGAACCATTCAAAGCCACATCATCAATTTTCAACCCATTCTGACTTCATTTTTTTTATGCATTTACTAATTTTTTTTTAGCCATATAACCCTAAAATTGGAAAGCACTTCAGATGAACTCTGAAGAGGTTGAAAATTGGCATGGTATCATCATTTCACCCACATAGCATGTGCTAAAAAGTTAAAAGGGTTACGGAAAAAACTGGATGCACTTCGTGTACAAAATGAATAATCTCTATCGAAGTATTAGGGTTTCGGACGAAAACTCATCTGTTACAAAGGGATTTCATTTTTTGAACTTATTTGAACTCCAAACTTTTTGTGTGTTCAAAATGAACCATTCAAAGCCACATCATCAATTTTCAACCCTTTCTGACTTCATCTGTTATTTTTCATGCATTTACTAATTTTTTTGAGCTAAATGACCCTGAAATTGAAAAGCACTTCAGGTGAACTCTGAAGAGGTTGAAAATTGGCATGGTATCATCATTTCACCCACATAGCATGTGCTAAAAAGTTGAGAGTGTTACGACAAAAACTGGGTGTACTTCGTGTACAAAACGGACAATCTGTTTCGAAGTATTAGGGTTTCAGACGAAAACTCATCTGTTTACAAAGGGATTTCTTTTTTTTAACTTATTTGAACTCCAGACTTTTTGTGTGTTCAAAATGAACCATTCAAAGCCACATCATCAATTTTCAACCCTTTCTGACTTCATTTGTTATTTTCCATGTACTTACTAATTT
>NW_025229262.1:24686-25673 GCF_018294505.1 Triticum aestivum | reverse complement strand
ATTTTGAGCACAGAAAAACTATGGAGTTCAAATAAGTTCAAAATAACGAAATCCCTTTGTAAAAGACAAGTTTCCGTATGAAACCCTGATACTTCGAAAGAGATTGTCCGTTTTGTACACGAAGTGCATCCAGTTTTTGCCGTAACCCTCTCTATTTTCTTGCACATGCTATGTGGGTGAAATGATGATACCATGCCAACTTTCAACCTTTTCAGAGTTCATTTGAGATGCTTTTCAATTTCAGGGTCTTATAGCTCAAAATAATTAGTAAATGCATGAAAAATAACAAATGAAGTCAGAAAGGGTTGAAAATTAATGATGTGGCTTTGAATGGTGCATTTTGACCACAGAAAAACTATGGAGTTCAAATAAGTTCAAAAAAATGAAATCCCTTTGTAACCGACAAGTTTCCGTATGAAACCCTGATACTTCGAAAGAGATTTTCCGTTTTGTACACGAAGTGCATCCAGTTTTTGCTGTAAACCTCTCTACTTTCTTGCACATGCTATGTGGGTCAAATGATGATAGCATGCCAAGTTTCAACCTTTTCACAGTTCATTTGAAATGCTTTTCAATTTCAGGGTCTTATAGCTGAAAATAATCAGTAAATGCATGAAAAATTACAAATGAAGTCAGAAAGGGTTGAAAGTTGATGATGTGGCTTTGCATGGTGCATTTTGAGCACATAAAAACTATGGAGTTCAAATAAGTTCAAAAAAATGAAATCCCTTTGTAACAGACGAGTTTCCGTATGAAACCCTGATACTTCGAAAGAGATTGTCCGTTTTGTACACGAAGTGCATCTACTTTTTGCCGTAACCCTCTCTACTTTCTTTCACATGATATGTGGGTGAAATGATGATACCATGCCAACTTTCAACCTTTTCAGAGTTCATTTGAAATGCTTTTCAATATCAGGGTCTTATAGCTCAAAATAACAAGTAAATGCATGAAAAATAACAAATGAAGTCAGAAAGAGTTTAAAAT
>NW_025229262.1:19841-20443 GCF_018294505.1 Triticum aestivum | reverse complement strand
AATGAAATCAGAAAGGGTTGAAAATTGATGATTTTGTTTTGAATGGTGCATTTTGTGCACAGAAAAACTATGGAGTTCAAATAAGTTCAAAAAAATGAAACCCCTTTGTAACAGACGAGTTTCCGTATGAAACCCTGATACTTCGAAAGAGATTGTCCGTTTGGTACACGAAGTGCATCCAGTTTTTGCCGTAACCCTCTCTACATTCTTGCACATGCTATGTGGGTCAAATGATGATACCATGCCAACATTCAACCTTTTCAGAGTTTGTTTGAAATGCTTTTCAATTTCAGGGTCTTATAGCTCAAAATAATCAGTAAATGCATGAAAAATAACAAATGAAGTCAGAAAGGGTTGAAAATTGATGATGTGGCTTTAAATGGTGCATTTTCAGCACAGAAAAACTATGGAGTTCAAATAAGTTAAAAAAATTGAAATACCTTCATAAAAGAGAAGTTTCCGTATGAAACCCTGATACTTCGAAAGAGATTGTCCGTTTTGTACACGAAGTGCATCCAGTTTTTGCCGTAACCCTCTCTACTTTCTTGCACATGCTATGTGGGTCAAATGATGATACCATGCCAACATTCAACCTTTTCAGA
>NW_025229262.1:18483-19110 GCF_018294505.1 Triticum aestivum | reverse complement strand
CTTTGTAACAGACAAGTTTCTGTATGAAACCCTGATACTTCGAAAGAGATTGTCCCTTTTGTACACGAAGTGCATCCAGTTTTTGCCGTAACCCTCTCTACTTTCTTGCAAATGCTATGTGGGTCAAATGATGATACCATGCCAACTTTCAACCTTTTCAGAGTTCATTTGAAATGCTTTTCAATTTCAGGGTCTTATAGCTCAAAATAACCAGTAAATGCATGAAAAATTACAAATGAAGTCAGAAAGAGTTGAAAATTTATGACGTGGCTTTGAATGGTGCATTTTGAGCACAGAAAAACTATGCAGTTCAAATAAGTTCAAAAATATTGAAAGCCCTTTGTTACAAACAAGTTTCCATATGAAACCCTGATACTTCGAAAGCGATTGTCCGTTTTGTACACGCAGTGCATCCAGTTTTTGCCGTAACCCTCTCTACTTTCTTGCACATGCTACGTGGGTCAAATGATGATACCATGCCAACTTTCAACCTTTTCAGAGTTCATTTGAAATTCTTTTCAATTTCAGGGTCTTATAGCTCAAAATAACCAGTAAATGCATGAAAAATAACAAATGAAGTCAGAAAGGGTTGAAAATTGATGATGTGGCTTTGAATGGTGCATTTTG
>NW_025229262.1:12602-13309 GCF_018294505.1 Triticum aestivum | reverse complement strand
CGTAACCCTCTCTACTTTCTTGCACATGCTATGTGGGTCAAATGATGATACCATGCCAACTTTCAACCTTTTCGGAGTTCATTTGAAATGCTTTTCAATTTCAGGGTCTTATAGCTCAAAATAACCAGTAAATGCATGAAAAATTACAAATGAAGTCAGAAAGAGTTGAAAATTTATGATGTGGCTTTGAATGGTGCATTTTGAGCACAGAAAAACTATGCAGTTCAAATAAGTTCAAAAAAATTTAAAGCCCTTTGTTACAGACAAGTTTCCATATGAAACCCTGATACTTCGAAAGCGATTGTCCGTTTTGTACACGCAGTGCATCCAGTTTTTGCCGTAACCCTCTCTACTTTCTTGCACATGCTACGTGGGTCAAATGATGATACCATGCCAACTTTCAACATTTTCAGAGTTCATTTGAAATTCTTTTCAATTTCAGGGTCTTATAGCTCAAAATAACCAGTAAATGCATGAAAAATAACAAATGAAGTCAGAAAGGGTTGAAAATTGATGATGTGGCTTTGAATGGTGCATTTTGAGCACAGAAAAACTATGGAGTTCAAATAAGTTCAAGAAAATGAAACCCCTTTGTCACAGACGAGTTTCCGTATGAAACCCTGATACTTCGAAAGAGATTGTCCGTTTTGTACACGAAGTGCATCCAGTTTTTGCCGTAACCCTCTCTACATTCTTGCACATGCTGT
>NW_025229262.1:10374-11362 GCF_018294505.1 Triticum aestivum | reverse complement strand
GAGTTCATTTGAAATGCTTTCCAATTTCAGGGTCTTATAGCTCAAAATATTCAGTAAATGCATGAAAAATAACAAATGAAGTCAGAAAGGGTTGAAAATTGATGATGTGGCTTTGAATGGTGGATTTTGAGCACAAAAAAACTATGGAGTTCAAATAAGTTCAAAAAAATTGAAATCCCTTTGTAACAGACAAGTTTCTGTATGAAACCCTGATACTTCGAAAGAGATTGTCCCTTTTGTACACGAAGTGCATCCAGTTTTTCCGTAACCCTCTCTACTTTCTTGCACATGCTATGTGGGTCAAATGATGATACCATGCCAACTTTCAACCTTTTCAGAGTTCACTTGAAATGCTTTTCAATTTCAGGGTCTTATAGCTCAAAATAACCAGTAAAGGCATGAAAAATAACAAATGAAGTCAGAAAGGGTTGAAAATTGATGATGTGGCTTTGAATGGTGCATTTTGAGCACAGGAAAACTATGGAGTTCAAATAAGTTCAAGAAAATGAAACCCCTTTGTCACAGACGAGTTTCCGTATGAAACCCTGATACTTCGAAACAGATTGTCCGTTTTGTACACGAAGTGCATCCAGTTTTTGCCGTAAGCCTCTCTATATTCTTGCACATGCTATGTGGGTCAAATGATGATACCATGCCAACTTTCAACCTTTTCAGAGTTCATTTGAAATGCTTTCCAATTTCTGGGTCTTATAGCTCAAAATATTAAGTAAATGCATGAAAAATAACAAATGAAGTCAGAAAGGGTTGAAAATTGATGATGTGGCTTTGAATGGTGGATTTTGAGCACAAAAAAACTATGGAGTTCAAATAAGTTCAAAAAAATTGAAATCCCTTTGTAACAGACAAGTTTCTGTATGAAACCCTGATACTTCGAAAGAGATTGTCCCTTTTGTACACGAAGTGCATCCAGTTTTTCCGTAACCCTCTCTACTTTCTTGCACATGCTATGTGGGTCAAATGATGATAC
>NW_025229262.1:10012-10364 GCF_018294505.1 Triticum aestivum | reverse complement strand
ATAAGTTCAAGAAAATGAAATCCCTTTGTAACAGACGAGTTTTTGTATCAAACCCTGATACTTCGAAAGAGATTGTCCGTTTTGTACACGAAGTGCATCCAGTTTTTGCCGTAACCCTCTCTACTTTCTTGCACATGCTATGTGGGTCAAATGATGATACCGTGCCAACTTTCAACCTTTTCGGAGTTCATTTGAAATGCTTTTCAATTTCAGGGTCTTATAGCTCAAAATAACCAGTAAATGCATGAAAAATTACAAATGAAGTCAGAAAGAGTTGAAAATTTATGATGTGGCTTTGAATGGTGCATTTTGAGCACAGAAAAACTATGCAGTTCAAATAAGTTCAAAAAAA
>NW_025229262.1:9155-10002 GCF_018294505.1 Triticum aestivum | reverse complement strand
AACAAATGAAGTCAGAAAGGGTTGAAAATTGATGATGTGGCTTTGAATGGTGCATTTTGAGCACAAAAAAACTATGGAGTTCAAATAAGTTCAAAAAAATTGAAATCCCTTTGTAACAGACAAGTTTCTGTATGAAACCCTGATACTTCGAAAGAGATTGTCCCTTTTGTACACGAAGTGCATCCAGTTTTTCCGTAACCCTCTCTACTTTCTTGCACATGCTATGTGGGTCAAATGATGATACCATGCCAACTTTCAACCTTTTCAGAGTTCATTTGAAATGCTTTTCAATTTCAGGGTCTTATAGCTCAAAATAACCAGTAAAGGCATGAAAAATAACAAATGAAGTCAGAAAGGGTTGAAAATTGATGATGTGGCTTTGAATGGTGCATTTTGAGCACAGAAAAACTATGGAGTTAAAATAAGTTCAAAAAAAATGAAATCCCTTTGTAACAGACAAGTTTCCGTATGAAACCCTGATACTTCGAAAGAGATTGTCCGTTTTGTACACGAAGTGCATCCAGTTTTTGCCGTAACCCTCTCTACATTCTTGCACATGCTGTGTGGGTCAAATGATGATAGCATGCCAACTTTCAACCTTTTCTGAGTTCATTTGAAATGCTTTCCAATTTCAGGGTCTTATAGCTCAAAATATTCAGTAAATGCATGAAAAATAACAAATGAAGTCAGAAAGGGTTGAAAATTGATGATGTGGCTTTGAATGGTGCATTTTGAGCACAAAAAAACTATGGAGTTCAAATAAGTTCAAAAAAATTGAAATCCCTTTGTAACAGACAAGTTTCTGTATGAAACCCTGATACTTCGAAAGAGATTGTCCCTTTTGTAC
>NW_025229262.1:0-957 GCF_018294505.1 Triticum aestivum | reverse complement strand
TCAAATAAGTTCAAAAAAATTGAAAGCCCTTTGTTACAGACAAGTTTCCATATGAAACCCTGATACTTCGAAAGCGATTGTCCGTTTTGTACACGCAGTGCATCCAGTTTTTGCCGTAACCCTCTCTACTTTCTTGCACATGCTACGTGGGTCAAATGATGATACCATGCCAACTTTCAACCTTTTCAGAGTTCATTTGAAATTCTTTTCAATTTCAGGGTCTTATAGCTCAAAATAACCAGTAAATGCATGAAAAATAACAAATGAAGTCAGAAAGGGTTGAAAATTGATGATGTGGCTTTGAATGGTGCATTTTGAGCACAGAAAAACTATGGAGTTCAAATAAGTTCAAGAAAATGAAACCCCTTTGTCACAGACGAGTTTCCGTATGAAACCCTTATACTTCGAAAGAGATTGTCCGTTTTGTACACGAAGTGCATCCAGTTTTTGCCGTAACCCTCTCTACATTCTTGCACATGCTGTGTGGGTCAAATGATGATACCATGCCAACTTTCAACCTTTTCAGAGTTCATTTGAAATGCTTTCCAATTTCAGGGTCTTATAGCTCAAAATATTCAGTAAATGCATGAAAAATAACAAATGAAGTCAGAAAGGGTTGAAAATTGATGATGTGGCTTTGAATGGTGGATTTTGAGCACAAAAAAACTATGGAGTTCAAATAAGTTCAAAAAAATTGAAATCCCTTTGTAACAGACAAGTTTCTGTATGAAACCCTGATACTTCGAAAGAGATTGTCCCTTTTGTACACGAAGTGCATCCAGTTTTTCCGTAACCCTCTCTACTTTCTTGCACATGCTATGTGGGTCAAATGATGATACAATGCCAACTTTCAACCTTTTCAGAGTTCATTTGAAATGCTTTTCAATTTCAGGGTCTTATAGATCAAAATAACCAGTAAAGGCATGAAAAATAACAAATGAAGTCAGAAAGGGTTGA
>NW_025229261.1:16326-25674 GCF_018294505.1 Triticum aestivum | reverse complement strand
CCGAATATGTGAGTGTTGATGACCGACACGTAAGCGCACCTTGGAGTTCGACAATCATGGAAATCGCTTTAGGACCCCAAAACGGTGAGTAATAGTCCATGAAACGGGCCAGAATCGGCCAAAACTGGGAGTGTTGATGACCAACTCGTAAGCACACCTTGGGGTTCAACAACTATGAAAATTGCTTCGGGGCCCCCAAAACGGTGAGTAATAGTCCACGAAACAGGTCGGATTTGGCCAAAACTGTGAGTGTTGACGACGGACACATAAACGCACCCCGGGGTTCATCAATCGTGGAAATCGCTCTGGGTCCCCAAAACGTTGAGTAATAGTACACGGAACGTATTAGAATCGGCCGAATATGTGAGTGTTGATGACCGACACGTAAACGCACCCCGGGGTTCGTCAATCGTGGAAATGACTCCGAGACCCCAAAATAGAGTAATAGTCCAAGAAACGGGCCAGAATCGGCCCAAACTGTGATTGTTGATGACCAACACGTAAGTGCACCTTGGAGTTTGACAACCATGGAAATCCCTTTGGGACCCAAAAACGGTGAGTAATAGTCCATGAAATGGGCCAGAATCGGCCAAAACTGCGAGTGTTGTTGACAAACACGTAAGCACACCTTGGGGTTCAACAACTATGAAAATCGCTTCGGGGCCCCCAAAACGGTGAGTAATAGTCCACGAAACAGGTCAGATTTGGCCAAAACTGTGAGTGTTGACGACGGACACATAAACGCACCCCGGGGTTCATCAATCGTGAAAATCGCTCTGGGTCCCCAAAACGCTGAGTAATAGTGCACGGAACGTATTAGAATAGGCCGAATATGTGAGTGTTGATGACCGACACGTAAACGCACCCCGGGGTTCGTCAATCATGGAAATGACTCCGAGACCCCAAAATAGAGTAATAGTCCAAGAAACGGGCCAGAATCGACCCAAACTGTGATTGTTGATGACTGACACGTAAGTGCACCTTGGAGTTTGACAACCATGGAAATCGCTTTGGGACCCGAAAACGGTGAGTAATAGTCCATGAAACGGGCCAGAATCAGCCAAAACTGCGAGTGTTGTTGTCCAACATGTAAGCACATCTTGGGGTTCAACAACTATGGAAATCGTGACGGGACCCCAAAACGGTGAGTAATAGTCCGCGAAACAGGTCAGAATTGGCCAAAACTGTGAGTGTTGATGACGGACACATAAACGCACCCCGGGGCTCATCAATCGTGGAAATCGCTCTGGGTCCCCAAAACGCTGAGTAATAGTGCACGGAACAGACTTGAATCTGCCGAATATGTGAGTGTTGATGACCGACACGTAAGCGCACCTTGGAGTTCGACAATCATGGAAATCGCTTTAGGACCCCAAAACGGTGAGTAATAGTCCATGAAACGGGCCAGAATCGGCCAAAACTGGGAGTGTTGATGACCAACTCGTAAGCACACCTTGGGGTTCAACAACTCTGAAAATTGCTTCGGGGCCCCCAAAACGGTGAGTAATAGTCCACGAAACAGGTCGGATTTGGCCAAAACTGTGAGTGTTGACGACGGACACATAAACGCACCCCGGGGTTCATCAATCGTGGAAATCACTCTGGGTCCCCAAAACGTTGAGTAATAGTGCACGGAACGTATTAGAATCGACCGAATATGTGAGTGTTGATGACCGACACGTAAACGCACCCCGGGGTTCGTCAATCGTGGAAATGACTCCGAGACCCCAAAATAGAGTAATAGTCCAAGAAACGGGCCAGAATCGGCCCAAACTATGATTGTTGATGACCGACACGTAAGTGCACCTTGGAGTTTGACAACCATGGAAATCGCTTTGGGACCCAAAAACGGTGAGTAATAGTCCATGAAACGGGCCAGAATCGGCCAAAACTGCGAGTGTTGTTGACCAACACGTAAGCACATCTTGGGGTTCAACAACTATGGAAATCGCTACGGGACCCCAAAACGGTGAGTAATAGTCCGCGAAACAGGTCAGAATTGGCCAAAACTATGAGTGTTGATGACGGACACATAAACGCACCCCGGGGTTCATCAATCGTGGAAATCGCTCTAGGTCCCCAAAACGTTGAGTAATAGTGCACGGAACGTATTAGAATCGGCCGAATATGTGAGTGTTGATGACCGACACGTAAACGCACCCCGGGGTTCGTCAATCGTGGAAATGACTCCGAGACCCCAAAATAGAGTAATAGTCCAAGAAACGGGCCAGAATCGGCCCAAACTGTGATTGTTGATGACCGACACGTAAGTGCACCTTGGAGTTTGACAACCATGGAAATCGCTTTGGGACCCAAAAACGGTGAGTAATAGTCCATGAAATGGGCCAGAATCGGCCAAAACTGCGAGTGTTGTTGACAAACACGTAAGCACACCTTGGGGTTCAACATCTATGAAAATCGCTTCGGGGCCCCCAAAACGGTGAGTAATAGTCCACGAAACAGGTCAGATTTGGCCAAAACTGTGAGTGTTGACGACGGACACATAAACGCACCCCGGGGTTCATCAATCGTGAAAATCGCTCTGGGTCCCCAAAACGCTGAGTAATAGTGCACGGAACGTATTAGAATAGGCCGAATATGTGAGTGTTGATGACCGACACGTAAACGCACCCCGGGGTTCGTCAATCATGGAAATGACTCCGAGACCCCAAAATAGAGTAATAGTCCAAGAAACGGGCCAGAATCGACCCAAACTGTGATTGTTGATGACTGACACGTAAGTGCACCTTGGAGTTTGACAACCATGGAAATCGCTTTGGGACCCGAAAACGGTGAGTAATAGTCCATGAAACTGGCCAGAATCAGCCAAAACTGCGAGTGTTGTTGACCAACATGTAAGCACATCTTGGGGTTCAACAACTATGGAAATCGTGACGGGACCCCAAAACGGTGAGTAATAGTCCGCGAAACAGGTCAGAATTGGCCAAAACTGTGAGTGTTGATGACGGACACATAAACGCACCCCGGGGCTCATCAATCGTGGAAATCGCTCTGGGTCCCCAAAACGCTGAGTAATAGTGCACGGAACAGACTTGAATCTGCCGAATATGTGAGTGTTGATGACCGACACGTAAGCGCACCTTGGAGTTCGACAATCATGGAAATCGCTTTAGGACCCCAAAACGGTGAGTAATAGTCCATGAAACGGGCCAGAATCGGCCAAAACTGGGAGTGTTGATGACCAACTCGTAAGCACACCTTGGGGTTCAACAACTATGAAAATTGCTTCGGGGCCCCCAAAACGGTGAGTAATAGTCCACGAAACAGGTCGGATTTGGCCAAAACTGTGAGTGTTGACGACGGACACATAAACGCACCCCGGGGTTCATCAATCGTGGAAATCGCTCTGGGTCCCCAAAACGTTGAGTAATAGTGTACGGAACGTATTAGAATCGGCCAAATATGTGAGTGTTGATGACCGACACGTAAACGCACCCCGGGGTTCGTCAATCGTGGAAATGACTCCGAGACCCCAAAATAGAGTAATAGTCCAAGAAACGGGCCAGAATCGGCCCAAACTGTGATTGTTGATGACCGACACGTAAGTGCACCTTGGAGTTTGACAACCATGGAAATCGCTTTGGGACCCAAAAACGGTGAGTAATAGTCCATGAAATGGGCCAGAATCGGCCAAAACTGCGAGTGTTGTTGACAAACACGTAAGCACACCTTGGGGTTCAACAACTATGAAAATCGCTTCGGGGCCCCCAAAACGGTGAGTAATAGTCCACGAAACAGGTCAGATTTGGCCAAAACTGTGAGTGTTGACAACGGACACATAAACGCACCCCGGGGTTCATCAATCGTGAAAATCGCTCTGGGTCCCCAAAACGCTGAGTAATAGTGCACGGAACGTATTACAATAGGCCGAATATGTGAGTGTTGATGACCGACACGTAAACGCACCCCGGGGTTCGTCAATCATGGAAATGACTCCGAGACCCCAAAATAGAGTAATAGTCCAAGAAACGGGCCAGAATCGACCCAAACTGTGATTGTTGATGACTGACACGTAAGTGCACCTTGGAGTTTGACAACCATGGAAATCGCTTTGGGACCCGAAAACGGTGAGTAATAGTCCATGAAACAGGCCAGAATCAGCCAAAACTGCGAGTGTTGTTGACCAACATGTAAGCACATCTTGGGGTTCAACAACTATGGAAATCGTGACGGGACCCCAAAACGGTGAGTAATAGTCCGCGAAACAGGTCAGAATTGGCCAAAACTGTGAGTGTTGATGACGGACACATAAACGCACCCCGAGGCTCATCAATCGTGGAAATCGCTCTGGGTCC
The DNA here is from genome assembly GCF_018294505.1 of Triticum aestivum. Lineage (NCBI taxonomy): Eukaryota > Viridiplantae > Streptophyta > Magnoliopsida > Poales > Poaceae > Triticum > Triticum aestivum. The sequence continues at coordinate 21,358 of NW_025229261.1, read as the reverse complement.
CCAAAACGCTGAGTAATAGTGCACGGAACAGACTTGAATCTGCCGAATATGTGAGTGTTGATGACCGACACGTAAGCGCACCTTGGAGTTCGACAATCATGGAAATCGCTTTAGGACCCCAAAACGGTGAGTAATAGTCCATGAAACGGGCCAGAATCGGCCAAAACTGGGAGTGTTGATGACCAACTCGTAAGCACACCTTGGGGTTCAACAACTCTGAAAATTGCTTCGGGGCCCCCAAAACGGTGAGTAATAGTCCACGAAACAGGTCGGATTTGGCCAAAACCGTGAGTGTTGACGACGGACACATAAACGCACCCCGGGGTTCATCAATCGTGGAAATCGCTCTGGGTCCCCAAAACGTTGAGTAATAGTGCACGGAACGTATTAGAATCGACCGAATATGTGAGTGTTGATGACCGACACGTAAACGCACCCCGGGGTTCGTCAATCGTGGAAATGACTCCGAGACCCCAAAATAGAGTAATAGTCCAAGTAACGGGCCAGAATCGGCCCAAACTATGATTGTTGATGACCGACACGTAAGTGCACCTTGGAGTTTGACAACCATGGAAATCGCTTTGGGACCCAAAAACGGTGAGTAATAGTCCATGAAACGGGCCAGAATCGGCCAAAACTGCGAGTGTTGTTGACCAACACGTAAGCACATCTTGGGGTTCAACAACTATGGAAATAGCTACGGGACCCCAAAACGGTGAGTAATAGTCCGCGAAACAGGTCAGAATTGGCCAAAACTATGAGTGTTGATGACGGGCACATAAACGCACCCCGGGGTTCATCAATCGTGGAAATCGCTCTAGGTCCCCAAAATGTCGAGTAATAGTGCACGGAACGTATTAGAATCGGCCGAATATGTGAGTGTTGATGACCGACACGTAAACGCACCCCGGGGTTCGTCAATCGTGGAAATGACTCCGAGACCCCAAAATAGAGTAATAGTCCAAGAAACGGGCCAGAATCGGCCCAAACTGTGATTGTTGATGACCGACACGTAAGTGCACCTTGGAGTTTGACAACCATGGAAATCGCTTTGGGACCCAAAAACGGTGAGTAATAGTCCATGAAATGGGCCAGAATCGGCCAAAACTGCGAGTGTTGTTGACAAACACGTAAGCACACCTTGGGGTTCAACATCTATGAAAATCGCTTCGGGGCCCCCAAAACGGTGAGTAATAGTCCACGAAACAGGTCAGATTTGGCCAAAACTGTGAGTGTTGACGACGGACACATAAACGCACCCCGGGGTTCATCAATCGTGAAAATCGCTCTGGGTCCCCAAAACGCTGAGTAATAGTGCACGGAACGTATTAGAATAGGCCGAATATGTGAGTGTTGATGACCGACACGTAAACGCACCCCGGGGTTCGTCAATCATGGAAATGACTCCGAGACCCCAAAATAGAGTAATAGTCCAAGAAACGGGCCAGAATCGACCCAAACTGTGATTGTTGATGACTGACACGTAAGTGCACCTTGGAGTTTGACAACCATGGAAATCGCTTTGGGACCCGAAAACGGTGAGTAATAGTCCATGAAACGGGCCAGAATCAGCCAAAACTGCGAGTGTTGTTGTCCAACATGTAAGCACATCTTGGGGTTCAACAACTATGGAAATCGTGACGGGACCCCAAAACGGTGAGTAATAGTCCGCGAAACAGGTCAGAATTGGCCAAAACTGTGAGTGTTGATGACGGACACATAAACGCACCCCGGGGCTCATCAATCGTGGAAATCGCTCTGGGTCCCCAAAACGCTGAGTAATAGTGCACGGAACAGACTTGAATCTGCCGAATATGTGAGTGTTGATGACCGACACGTAAGCGCACCTTGGAGTTCGACAATCATGGAAATCGCTTTAGGACCCCAAAACGGTGAGTAATAGTCCATGAAACGGGCCAGAATCGGCCAAAACTGGGAGTGTTGATGACCAACTCGTAAGCACACCTTGGGGTTCAACAACTCTGAAAATTGCTTCGGGGCCCCCAAAACGGTGAGTAATAGTCCACGAAACAGGTCGGATTTGGCCAAAACTGTGAGTGTTGACGACGGACACATAAACGCACCCCGGGGTTCATCAATCGTGGAAATCACTCTGGGTCCCCAAAACGTTGAGTAATAGTGCACGGAACGTATTAGAATCGACCGAATATGTGAGTGTTGATGACCGACACGTAAACGCACCCCGGGGTTCGTCAATCGTGGAAATGACTCCGAGACCCCAAAATAGAGTAATAGTCCAAGAAACGGGCCAGAATCGGCCCAAACTATGATTGTTGATGACCGACACGTAAGTGCACCTTGGAGTTTGACAACCATGGAAATCGCTTTGGGACCCAAAAACGGTGAGTAATAGTCCATGAAACGGGCCAGAATCGGCCAAAACTGCGAGTGTTGTTGACCAACACGTAAGCACATCTTGGGGTTCAACAACTATGGAAATCGCTACGGGACCCCAAAACGGTGAGTAATAGTCCGCGAAACAGGTCAGAATTGGCCAAAACTATGAGTGTTGATGACGGACACATAAACGCACCCCGGGGTTCATCAATCGTGGAAATCGCTCTAGGTCCCCAAAACGTTGAGTAATAGTGCACGGAACGTATTAGAATCGGCCGAATATGTGAGTGTTGATGACCGACACGTAAACGCACCCCGGGGTTCGTCAATCGTGGAAATGACTCCGAGACCCCAAAATAGAGTAATAGTCCAAGAAACGGGCCAGAATCGGCCCAAACTGTGATTGTTGATGACCGACACGTAAGTGCACCTTGGAGTTTGACAACCATGGAAATCGCTTTGGGACCCAAAAACGGTGAGTAATAGTCCATGAAATGGGCCAGAATCGGCCAAAACTGCGAGTGTTGTTGACAAACACGTAAGCACACCTTGGGGTTCAACATCTATGAAAATCGCTTCGGGGCCCCCAAAACGGTGAGTAATAGTCCACGAAACAGGTCAGATTTGGCCAAAACTGTGAGTGTTGACGACGGACACATAAACGCACCCCGGGGTTCATCAATCGTGAAAATCGCTCTGGGTCCCCAAAACGCTGAGTAATAGTGCACGGAACGTATTAGAATAGGCCGAATATGTGAGTGTTGATGACCGACACGTAAACGCACCCCGGGGTTCGTCAATCATGGAAATGACTCCGAGACCCCAAAATAGAGTAATAGTCCAAGAAACGGGCCAGAATCGACCCAAACTGTGATTGTTGATGACTGACACGTAAGTGCACCTTGGAGTTTGACAACCATGGAAATCGCTTTGGGACCCGAAAACGGTGAGTAATAGTCCATGAAACTGGCCAGAATCAGCCAAAACTGCGAGTGTTGTTGACCAACATGTAAGCACATCTTGGGGTTCAACAACTATGGAAATCGTGACGGGACCCCAAAACGGTGAGTAATAGTCCGCGAAACAGGTCAGAATTGGCCAAAACTGTGAGTGTTGATGACGGACACATAAACGCACCCCGGGGCTCATCAATCGTGGAAATCGCTCTGGGTCCCCAAAACGCTGAGTAATAGTGCACGGAACAGACTTGAATCTGCCGAATATGTGAGTGTTGATGACCGACACGTAAGCGCACCTTGGAGTTCGACAATCATGGAAATCGCTTTAGGACCCCAAAACGGTGAGTAATAGTCCATGAAACGGGCCAGAATCGGCCAAAACTGGGAGTGTTGATGACCAACTCGTAAGCACACCTTGGGGTTCAACAACTATGAAAATTGCTTCGGGGCCCCCAAAACGGTGAGTAATAGTCCACGAAACAGGTCGGATTTGGCCAAAACTGTGAGTGTTGACGACGGACACATAAACGCACCCCGGGGTTCATCAATCGTGGAAATCGCTCTGGGTCCCCAAAACGTTGAGTAATAGTGCACGGAACGTATTAGAATTGGCCGAATATGTGAGTGTTGATGACCGACACGTAAACGCACCCCGGGGTTCGTCAATCGTGGAAATGACTCCGAGACCCCAAAATAGAGTAATAGTCCAAGAAACGGGCCAGAATCGGCCCAAACTGTGATTGTTGATGACCGACACGTAAGTGCACCTTGGAGTTTGACAACCATGGAAATCGCTTTGGGACCCAAAAAGGTGAGTAATAGTCCATGAAATGGGCCAGAATCGGCCAAAACTGCGAGTGTTGTTGACAAACACGTAAGCAGACCTTGGGGTTCAACAACTATGAAAATCGCTTCGGGGCCCCCAAAACAGTGAGTAATAGTCCACGAAACAGGTCAGATTTGGCCAAAACTGTGAGTGTTGACGACGGACACATAAACGCACCCCGGGGTTCATCAATCGTGAAAATCGCTCTGGGTCCCCAAAACGCTGAGTAATAGTGCACGGAACGTATTACAATAGGCCGAATATGTGAGTGTTGATGACCGACACGTAAACGCACCCCGGGGTTCGTCAATCATGGAAATGACTCCGAGACCCCAAAATAGAGTAATAGTCCAAGAAACGGGCCAGAATCGACCCAAACTGTGATTGTTGATGACTGACACGTAAGTGCACCTTGGAGTTTGACAACCATGGAAATCGCTTTGGGACCCGAAAACGGTGAGTAATAGTCCATGAAACAGGCCAGAATCGGCCAAAACTGCGAGTGTTGTTGACCAACACGTAAGCACACCTTGGGGTTCAACAACTATGAAAATCGCTTCGGGGCCCCCAAAACGGTGAGTAATAGTCCACGAAACAGGTCAGATTTGGCCAAAACTGTGAGTGTTGATGACGGACACATAAACGCACCCCGGGGTTCATCAATCGTGAAAATCGCTCTGGGTCCCCAAAACGCTGAGTAATAGTGCACGGAACGTATTAGAATAGGCCGAATATGTGAGTGTTGATGACCGACACGTAAACGCACCCCGGGGTTCGTCAATCATGGAAATGACTCCGAGACCCCAAAATAGAGTAATAGTCCAAGAAACGGGCCAGAATCGACCCAAACTGTGATTGTTGATGACTGACACGTAAGTGCACCTTGGAG
>NW_025229261.1:15839-16316 GCF_018294505.1 Triticum aestivum | reverse complement strand
AATGACTCCGAGACCCCAAAATAGAGTAATAGTCCAAGAAACGGGCCAGAATCGACCCAAACTGTGATTGTTGATGACTGACACATAAGTGCACCTTGGAGTTTGACAACCATGGAAATCGCTTTGGGACCCGAAAACGGTGAGTAATAGTCCGCGAAACAGGTCAGAATTGGCCAAAACTATGAGTGTTGATGACGGACACATAAACGCACCCCGGGGTTCATCAATCGTGGAAATCGCTCTAGGTCCCCAAAATGTTGAGTAATAGTGCACGGAACGTATTAGAATCGGCCGAATATGTGAGTGTTGATGACCGACACGTAAACGCACCCCGGGGTTCGTCAATCGTGGAAATGACTCCGAGACCCCAAAATTGAGTAATAGTCCAAGAAACGGGCCAGAATCGGCCCAAACTGTGATTGTTGATGACCGACACGTAAGTGCACCTTGGAGTTTGACAACCATGGAAATCGCTTT
>NW_025229261.1:11838-15829 GCF_018294505.1 Triticum aestivum | reverse complement strand
GAGTAATAGTCCGCGAAACAGGTCAGAATTGGCCAAAACTATGAGTGTTGATGACGGACACATAAACGCACCCCGGGGTTCATCAATCGTGGAAATCGCTCTAGGTCCCCAAAACATTGAGTAATAGTGCACGGAACGTATTAGAATCGGCCGAATATGTGAGTGTTGATGACCGACACGTAAACGCACCCCGGGGTTCGTCAATCGTGGAAATGACTCCGAGACCCCAAAATTGAGTAATAGTCCAAGAAACGGGCCAGAATCGGCCCAAACTGTGATTGTTGATGACCGACATGTAAGTGCACCTTGGAGTTTGACAACCATGGAAATCGCTTTGGGACCCAAAAACGGTGAGTAATAGTCCATGAAACGGGCCAGAATCGGCCAAAACTGCGAGTGTTGTTGACCAACACGTAAGCACACCTTGGGGTTCAACAACTATGAAAATTGCTTCGGGGCCCCCAAAACGGTGAGTAATAGTCCACGAAACAGGTCAGATTTGGCCAAAACTGTGAGTGTTGACGACGGACACATAAACGCACCCCGGGGTTCATCAATCGTGAAAATCGCTCTGGGTCCCCAAAACGCTGAGTAATAGTGCACGGAACGTATTAGAATAGGCCGAATATGTGAGTGTTGATGACCGACACGTAAACGCACCCCGGGGTTCGTCAGTCATGGAAATGACTCCGAGACCCCAAAATAGAGTAATAGTCCAAGAAACGGGCCAGAATCGACCCAAACTGTGATTGTTGATGACTGACACGTAAGTGCACCTTGGAGTTTGACAACCATGGAAATCGCTTTGGGACCCGAAAACGGTGAGTAATAGTCCATGAAACGGGCCAGAATCAGCCAAAACTGCGAGTGTTGTTGACCAACATGTAAGCACATCTTGGGGTTCAACAACTATGGAAATCGTGACGGGAACCCAAAACGGTGAGTAATAGTCCGCGAAACAGGTCAGAATTGGCCAAAACTGTGAGTGTTGATGACGGACACATAAACGCACCCCGGGGCTCATCAATCGTGGAAATCGCTCTGGGTCCCCAAAACGCTGAGTAATAGTGCACGGAACAGACTTGAATCTGCCGAATATGTGAGTGTTGATGACCGACACGTAAGCGCACCTTGGAGTTCGACAATCATGGAAATCGCTTTAGGACCCCAAAACGGTGAGTAATAGTCCATGAAACGGGCCAGAATCGGCCAAAACTGGGAGTGTTGATGACCAACTCGTAAGCACACCTTGGGGTTCAACAACTCTGAAAATTGCTTCGGGGCCCCCAAAACGGTGAGTAATAGTCCACGAAATAGGTCGGATTTGGCCAAAACTGTGAGTGTTGACGACGGACACATAAACGCACCTCGGGGTTCATCAATCGTGGAAATCACTCTGGGTCCCCAAAACGTTGAGTAATAGTGCACGGAACGTATTAGAATCGACCGAATATGTGAGTGTTGATGACCGACACGTAAACGCACCCCGGGGTTCGTCAATCGTGGAAATGACTCCGAGACCCCAAAATAGAGTAATAGTCCAAGAAACGGGCCAGAATCGGCCCAAACTATGATTGTTGATGACCGACACGTAAGTGCACCTTGGAGTTTGACAACCATGGAAATCGCTTTGGGACCCAAAAACGGTGAGTAATAGTCCATGAAACGGGCCAGAATCGGCCAAAACTGCGAGTGTTGTTGACCAACACGTAAGCACATCTTGGGGTTCAACAACTATGGAAATCGCTACGGGACCCCAAAACGGTGAGTAATAGTCCGCGAAACAGGTCAGAATTGGCCAAAACTATGAGTGTTGATGACGGACACATAAACGCACCCCGGGGTTCATCAATCGTGGAAATCGCTCTAGGTCCCCAAAACGTTGAGTAATAGTGCACGGAACGTATTAGAATCGGCCGAATATGTGAGTGTTGATGACCGACACGTAAACGCACCCCGGGGTTCGTCAATCGTGGAAATGACTCCGAGACCCCAAAATAGAGTAATAGTCCAAGAAACGGGCCAGAATCGGCCCAAACTGTGATTGTTGATGACCGACACGTAAGTGCACCTTGGAGTTTGACAACCATGGAAATCGCTTTGGGACCCAAAAACGGTGAGTAATAGTCCATGAAATGGGCCAGAATCGGCCAAAACTGCGAGTGTTGTTGACAAACACGTAAGCACACCTTGGGGTTCAACATCTATGAAAATCGCTTCGGGGCCCCCAAAACGGTGAGTAATAGTCCACGAAACAGGTCAGATTTGGCCAAAACTGTGAGTGTTGACGACGGACACATAAACGCACCCCGGGGTTCATCAATCGTGAAAATCGCTCTGGGTCCCCAAAACGCTGAGTAATAGTGCACGGAACGTATTAGAATAGGCCGAATATGTGAGTGTTGATGACCGACACGTAAACGCACCCCGGGGTTCGTCAATCATGGAAATGACTCCGAGACCCCAAAATAGAGTAATAGTCCAAGAAACGGGCCAGAATCGACCCAAACTGTGATTGTTGATGACTGACACGTAAGTGCACCTTGGAGTTTGACAACCATGGAAATCGCTTTGGGACCCGAAAACGGTGAGTAATAGTCCATGAAACAGGCCAGAATCAGCCAAAACTGCGAGTGTTGTTGACCAACATGTAAACACATCTTGGGGTTCAACAACTATGGAAATCGTGACGGGACCCCAAAACGGTGAGTAATAGTCCGCGAAACAGGTCAGAATTGGCCAAAACTGTGAGTGTTGATGACGGACACATAAACGCACCCCGGGGCTCATCAATCGTGGAAATCGCTCTGGGTCCCCAAAACGCTGAGTAATAGTGCACGGAACAGACTTGAATCTGCCGAATATGTGAGTGTTGATGACCGACACGTAAGCGCACCTTGGAGTTCGACAATCATGGAAATCGCTTTAGGACCCCAAAACGGTGAGTAATAGTCCATGAAACGGGCCTGAATCGGCCAAAACTGGGAGTGTTGATGACCAACTCGTAAGCACACCTTGGGGTTCAACAACTCTGAAAATTGCTTCGGGGCCTCCAAAACGGTGAGTAATAGTCCACGAAACAGGTCGGATTTGGCCAAAACTGTGAGTGTTGACGACGGACACATAAACGCACCCCGGGGTTCATCAATCGTGGAAATCGCTCTGGGTCCCCAAAACGTTGAGTAATAGTGCACGGAACGTATTAGAATCGACCGAATATGTGAGTGTTGATGACCGACACGTAAACGCACCCCGGGATTCGTCAATCGTGGAAATGACTCCGAGACCCCAAAATAGAGTAATAGTCCAAGAAACGGGCCAGAATCGGCCCCAACTATGATTGTTGATGACCGACACGTAAGTGCACCTTGGAGTTTGACAACCATGGAAATCGCTTTGGGACCCAAAAACGGTGAGTAATAGTCCATGAAACGGGCCAGAATCGGCCAAAACTGCGAGTGTTGTTGACCAACACGTAAGCACACCTTGGGGTTCAACAACTATGAAAATTGCTTCGGGGCCCCCAAAACGGTGAGTAATAGTCCACGAAACAGGTCAGATTTGGCCAAAACTGTGAGTGTTGACGACGGACACATAAACGCACCCCGGGGTTCATCAATCGTGAAAATCGCTCTGGGTCCCCAAAACGCTGAGTAATAGTGCACGGAACGTATTAGAATAGGCCGAATATGTGAGTGTTGATGACCGACACGTAAACGCACCCCGGGGTTCGTCAGTCATGGAAATGACTCCGAGACCCCAAAATAGAGTAATAGTCCAAGAAACGGGCCAGAATCGACCCAAACTGTGATTGTTGATGACTGACACGTAAGTGCACCTTGGAGTTTGACAACCATGGAAATCGCTTTGGGACCCGAAAACGGTGAGTAATAGTCCATGAAACGGGCCAGAATCAGCCAAAACTGCGAGTGTTGTTGACCAACATGTAAGCACATCTTGGGGTTCAACAACTATGGAAATCGTGACGGGA
>NW_025229261.1:4398-11828 GCF_018294505.1 Triticum aestivum | reverse complement strand
ATAGTCCGCGAAACAGGTCAGAATTGGCCAAAACTGTGAGTGTTGATGACGGACACATAAACGCACCCCGGGCTTCATCAATCGTGGAAATCGCTCTGGGTCCCCAAAACGTTGAGTAATAGTGCACGGAACGTATTAGAATCGGCCGAATATGTGAGTGTTGGTGACCGACACGTAAACGCACCCCGGGGTTCGTCAATCGTGGAAATGACTCCGAGACCCCAAAATAGAGTAATAGTCCAAGAAACGGGCCAGAATCGGCCCAAACAGTGATTGTTGATGACCGACACGTAAGTGCACCTTGGAGTTTGACAACCATGGAAATCGCTTTGGGACCCGAAAACGGCGAGTAATAGTCCATGAAACGGGCCAGAATCAGCCAAAACTGCGAGTGTTGTTGACCAACATGTAAGCACATCTTGGGGTTCAACAACTATGGAAATCGTGACGGGACCCCAAAACGGTGAGTAATAGTCCGCGAAACAGGTCAGAATTGGCCAAAACTGTGAGTGTTGATGACGGACACATAAACGCACCCCGGGGCTCATCAATCGTGGAAATCGCTCTGGGTCCCCAAAACGCTGAGTAATAGTGCACGGAACAGACTTGAATCTGCCGAATATGTGAGTGTTGATGACCGACACATAAGCGCACCTTGGAGTTCGACAATCATGGAAATCGCTTTAGGACCCCAAAACGGTGAGTAATAGTCCATGAAACGGGCCAGAATCGACCAAAACTGGGAGTGTTGATGACCAACTCGTAAGCAGACCTTGGGGTTCAACAACTCTGAAAATTGCTTCGGGGCCCCCAAAACGGTGAGTAATAGTCCACGAAACAGGTCGGATTTGGCCAAAACTGTGAGTGTTGACGACGGACACATAAACGCACCCCGGGGTTCATCAATCGTGGAAATCGCTCTAGGTCCCCAAAACGTTGAGTAATAGTGCACGGAACGTATTAGAATCGACCGAATATGTGAGTGTTGATGACCGACACGTAAACGCACCCCGGGGTTCGTCAATCGTGGAAATGACTCCGAGACCCCAAAATAGAGTAATAGTCCAAGAAACGGGCCAGAATCGGCCCAAACTATGATTGTTGATGACCGACACGTAAGTGCACCTTGGAGTTTGACAACCATGGAAATCGCTTTGGGACCCAAAAACGGTGAGTAATAGTCCATGAAACGGGCCAGAATCGGCCAAAACTGCGAGTGTTGTTGACCAACACGTAAGCACATCTTGGGGTTCAACAACTATGGAAATCGCTACGGGACCCCAAAACGGTGAGTAATAGTCCGCGAAACAGGTCAGAATTGGCCAAAACTATGAGTGTTGATGACGGACACATAAACGCACCCCGGGGTTCATCAATCGTGGAAATCGCTCTAGGTCCCCAAAACGTTGAGTAATAGTGCACGGAACGTATTAGAATCGGCCGAATATGTGAGTGTTGATGACCGACACGTAAACGCACCCCGGGGTTCGTAAATCGTGGAAATGACTCCGAGACCCCAAAATAGAGTAATAGTCGAAGAAACGGGCCAGAATCGGCCCAAACTGTGATTGTTGATGACCGACACGTAAGTGCACCTTGGAGTTTGACAACCATGGAAATCGCTTTGGGACCCAAAAACGGTGAGTAATAGTCCATGAAACGGGCCAGAATCGACCAAAACTGCGAGTGTTGTTGACCAACACGTAAGCACACCTTGGGGTTTAACAACTATGAAAATCGCTTCGGGGCCCCCAAAACGGTGAGTAATAGTCCACGAAACAGGTCAGATTTGGCCAAAACTGTGAGCGTTGACGACGGACACATAAACGCACCCCGGGGTTCATCAATCGTGAAAATCGCTCTGGGTCCCCAAAACGCTGAGTAATAGTGCACGGAACGTATTAGAATAGGCCGAATATGTGAGTGTTGATGACCGACACGTAAACGCACCCCGGGGTTCGTCAATCATGGAAATGACTCCGAGACCCCAAAATAGAGTAATAGTCCAAGAAACGGGCCAGAATCGACCCAAACTGTGATTGTTGATGACTGACACGTAAGTGCACCTTGGAGTTTGACAACCATGGAAATCGCTTTGGGACCCGAAAACGGTGAGTAATAGTCCATGAAACTGGCCAGAATCAGCCAAAACTGCGAGTGTTGTTGACCAACATGTAAGCACATCTTGGGGTTCAACAACTATGGAAATCGTGACGGGACCCCAAAACGGTGAGTAATAGTCCGCGAAACAGGTCAGAATTGGCCAAAACTGTGAGTGTTGATGACGGACACATAAACGCACCCCGGGGCTCATCAATCGTGGAAATCGCTATGGGTCCCCAAAACGTTGAGTAATAGTGCACGGAACAGACTTGAATCTGCCGAATATGTGAGTGTTGATGACCGACATGTAAGCGCACCTTGGAGTTCGACAATCATGGAAATCGCTTTAGGACCCCAAAACGGTGAGTAATAGTACATGAAATGGGCCAGAATCGACCAAAACTGGGAGTGTTGATGACCAACTCGTAAGCACACCTTGGGGTTCAACAACTCTGAAAATTGCTTCGGGGCTCCCAAAACGGTGAGTAATAGTCCACGAAACAGGTCGGATTTGGCCAAAACTGTGAGTGTTGACGACGGACACATAAACGCACCCCGGGGTTCATCAATCGTGGAAATCGCTCTGGGTCCCCAAAACGTTGAGTAATAGTGCACGAAACGTATTAGAATCGACCGAATATGTGAGTGTTGATGACCGACACGTAAACGCACTGCGGGGTTCGCGAATCGTGGAAATGACTCCGAGACCCCAAAATAGAGTAATAGTCCAAGAAACGGGCCAGCATCGGCCCAAACTATGATTGTTGATGACCGACACGTAAGTGCACCTTGGAGTTTGACAACCATGGAAATCGCTTTGGGACCCAAAAACGGTGAGTAATAGTCCATGAAACGGGCCAGAATCGGCCAAAACTGGTAGTGTTGATGACCAACTCGTAAGCACACCTTGGGGTTCAACAACTCTGAAAATTGCTTCGGGGCCCCCAAAACGGTGAGTAATAGTCCACGAAACAGGTCGGATTTGGCCAAAACTGTGAGTGTTGACGACGGACACATAAACGCACCCCGGGGTTCATCAATCGTGGAAATCGCTCTGGGTCCCCAAAACGTTGAGTAATAGTGCACGGAACGTATTAGAATTGACCGAATATGTGAGTGTTGATGACCGACACGTAAACGCACCCCGGGGTTCGTCAATCGTGGAAATGACTCCGAGACCCCAAAATAGAGTAATAGTCCAAGAAACGGGCCAGAATCGGCCCAAACTATGATTGTTGATGACCGACACGTAAGTGCACCTTGGAGTTTGACAACCATGGAAATCGCTTTGGGACCCAAAAACGGTGAGTAATAGTCCATGAAACGGGCCAGAATCGGCCAAAACTGCGAGTGTTGTTGACCAACACGTAAGCACATCTTGGGGTTCAACAACTATGGAAATCGCTACGGGACCCCAAAACGGTGAGTAATAGTCCGCGAAACAGGTCAGAATTGGCCAAAACTATGAGTGTTGATGACGGACACATAAACGCACCCCGGGGTTCATCAATCGTGGAAATCGCTCTAGGTCCCCAAAACGTTGAGTAATAGTGCACGGAACGTATTAGAATCGGCCGAATATGTGAGTGTTGATGACCGACACGTAAACGCACCCCGGGGTTCGTCAATCGTGGAAATGACTCCGAGACCCCAAAATAGAGTAATAGTCCAAGAAACGGGCCAGAATCGGCCCAAACTGTGATTGTTGATGACCGACACGTAAGTGCACCTTGGAGTTTGACAACCATGGAAATCGCTTTGGGACCCAAAAACGGTGAGTAATAGTCCATGAAATGGGCCAGAATCGGCCAAAACTGCGAGTGTTGTTGACAAACACGTAAGCACACCTTGGGGTTCAACATCTATGAAAATCGCTTCGGGGCCCCCAAAACGGTGAGTAATAGTCCACGAAACAGGTCAGATTTGGCCAAAACTGTGAGTGTTGACGACGGACACATAAACGCACCCCGGGGTTCATCAATCGTGAAAATCGCTCTGGGTCCCCAAAACGCTGAGTAATAGTGCACGGAACGTATTAGAATAGGCCGAATATGTGAGTGTTGATGACCGACACGTAAACGCACCCCGGGGTTCGTCAATCATGGAAATGACTCCGAGACCCCAAAATAGAGTAATAGTCCAAGAAACGGGCCAGAATCGACCCAAACTGTGATTGTTGATGACTGACACGTAAGTGCACCTTGGAGTTTGACAACCATGGAAATCGCTTTGGGACCCGAAAACGGTGAGTAATAGTCCATGAAACGGGCCAGAATCAGCCAAAACTGCGAGTGTTGTTGACCAACATGTAAGCACATCTTGGGGTTCAACAACTATGGAAATCGTGACGGGAACCCAAAACGGTGAGTAATAGTCCGCGAAACAGGTCAGAATTGGCCAAAACTGTGAGTGTTGATGACGGACACATAAACGCACCCCGGGGCTCATCAATCGTGGAAATCGCTCTGGGTCCCCAAAACGCTGAGTAATAGTGCACGGAACAGACTTGAATCTGCCGAATATGTGAGTGTTGATGACCGACACGTAAGCGCACCTTGGAGTTCGACAATCATGGAAATCGCTTTAGGACCCCAAAACGGTGAGTAATAGTCCATGAAACGGGCCAGAATCGGCCAAAACTGGGAGTGTTGATGACCAACTCGTAAGCACACCTTGGGGTTCAACAACTCTGAAAATTGCTTCGGGGCCCCCAAAACGGTGAGTAATAGTCCACGAAACAGGTCGGATTTGGCCAAAACTGTGAGTGTTGACGACGGACACATAAACGCACCCCGGGGTTCATCAATCGTGGAAATCACTCTGGGTCCCCAAAACGTTGAGTAATAGTGCACGGAACGTATTAGAATCGACCGAATATGTGAGTGTTGATGACCGACACGTAAACGCACCCCGGGGTTCGTCAATCGTGGAAATGACTCCGAGACCCCAAAATAGAGTAATAGTCCAAGAAACGGGCCAGAATCGGCCCTAACTATGATTGTTGATGACCGACACGTAAGTGCACCTTGGAGTTTGACAACCATGGAAATCGCTTTGGGACCCAAAAACGGTGAGTAATAGTCCATGAAACGGGCCAGAATCGGCCAAAACTGCGAGTGTTGTTGACCAACACGTAAGCACATCTTGGGGTTCAACAACTATGGAAATCGCTACGGGACCCCAAAACGGTGAGTAATAGTCCGCGAAATAGGTCAAAATTGGCCAAAACTGTGAGTGTTGATGACGGACACATAAACGCACCCCGGGCTTCATCAATCGTGGAAATCGCTCTGGGTCCCCAAAACGTTGAGTAATAGTGCACGGAACGTATTAGAATCGGCCGAATATGTGAGTGTTGATGACCGACACGTAAACGCACCCCGGGGTTCGTCAATCGTGGAAATGACTCCGAGACCCCAAAATAGAGTAATAGTCCAAGAAACGGGCCAGAATCGGCCCAAACTGTGATTGTTGATGACCGACACGTAAGTGCACCTTGGAGTTTGACAACCATGGAAATCGCTTTGGGACCCAAAAACGGTGAGTAATAGTCCATGAAACGGGCCAGAATCGGCCAAAACTGCGAGTGTTGTTGACCAACACGTAAGCACACCTTGGGGTTCAACAACTATGAAAATCGCTTCGGGGCCCCCAAAACGGTGAGTAATAGTCCACGAAACAGGTCAGATTTGGCCAAAACTATGAGTGTTGACGACGGACACATAAACGCACCCCGGGGTTCATCAATCGTGAAAATCGCTCTGGGTCCCCAAAACGCTGAGTAATAGTGCACGGAACGTATTAGAATAGGCCGAATATGTGAGTGTTGATGACCGACACATAAACGCACCCCGGGGTTCGTCAATCATGGAAATGACTCCGAGACCCCAAAATAGAGTAATAGTCCAAGAAACGGGCCAGAATCGACCCAAACTGTGATTGTTGATGACTGACACATAAGTGCACCTTGGAGTTTGACAACCATGGAAATCGCTTTGGGACCCGAAAACGGTGAGTAATAGTCCGCGAAACAGGTCAGAATTGGCCAAAACTATGAGTGTTGATGACGGACACATAAACGCACCCCGGGGTTCATCAATCGTGGAAATCGCTCTAGGTCCCCAAAATGTTGAGTAATAGTGCACGGAACGTATTAGAATCGGCCGAATATGTGAGTGTTGATGACCGACACGTAAACGCACCCCGGGGTTCGTCAATCGTGGAAATGACTCCGAGACCCCAAAATTGAGTAATAGTCCAAGAAACGGGCCAGAATCGGCCCAAACTGTGATTGTTGATGACCGACACGTAAGTGCACCTTGGAGTTTGACAACCATGGAAATCGCTTTCGGACCCAAAAACGGTGAGTAATAGTCCATGAAACGGGCCAGAATCGGCCAAAACTGCGAGTGTTGTTGACCAACACGTAAGCACACCTTGGGGTTCAACAACTATGAAAATCGCTTTGGGGCCCCCAAAACGGTGAGTAATAGTCCACGAAACAGGTCAGATTTGGCCAAAACTGTGAGTGTTGACGACGGACACATAAATGCACCCCGGGGTTCATCAATCGTGAAAATCGCTCTGGGTCCCCAAAACGCTGAGTAATAGTGCACGGAACGTATTAGAATAGGCCGAATATGTGAGTGTTGATGACCGACACGTAAACGCACCCCGGGGTTCGTCAATCATGGAAATGACTCCGAGACCCCAAAATAGAGTAATAGTCCAAGAAACGGGCCAGAATCGACCCAAACTGTGATTGTTGATGACTGACACGTAAGTGCACCTTGGAGTTTGACAACCATGGAAATCGCTTTGGGACCTGAAAACGGTGAGTAATAGTCCATGAAACGGGCCAGAATCAGCCAAAACTGCGAGTGTTGTTGACCAACATGTAAGCACATCTTGGGGTTCAACAACTATGGAAATCGTGACGGGAACCCAAAACGGTGAGTAATAGTCCGCGAAACAGGTCAGAATTGGCCAAAACTGTGAGTGTTGATGACGGACACATAAACGCACCCCGGGGCTCATCAATCGTGGAAATCGCTCTGGGTCCCCAAAACGCTGAGTAATAGTGCACGGAACAGACTTGAATCTGCCGAATATGTGAGTGTTGATGACCGACACGTAAGCGCACCTTGGAGTTCGACAATCATGGAAATCGCTTTAGGACCCCAAAACGGTGAGTAATAGTCCATGAAACGGGCCAGAATCGGCCAAAACTGGGAGTGTTGATGACCAACTCGTAAGCACACCTTGGGGTTCAACAACTCTGAAAATTGCTTCGGGGCCCCCAAAACGGTGAGTAATAGTCCACGAAA
>NW_025229261.1:0-1107 GCF_018294505.1 Triticum aestivum | reverse complement strand
AGGTCGGATTTGGCCAAAACTGTGAGTGTTGACGACGGACACATAAACGCACCTCGGGGTTCATCAATCGTGGAAATCACTCTGGGTCCCCAAAACGTTGAGTAATAGTGCACGGAACGTATTAGAATCGACCGAATATGTGAGTGTTGATGACCGACACGTAAACGCACCCCGGGGTTCGTCAATCGTGGAAATGACTCCGAGACCCCAAAATAGAGTAATAGTCCAAGAAACGGGCCAGAATCGGCCCAAACTATGATTGTTGATGACCGACACGTAAGTGCACCTTGGAGTTTGACAACCATGGAAATCGCTTTGGGACCCAAAAACGGTGAGTAATAGTCCATGAAACGGGCCAGAATCGGCCAAAACTGCGAGCGTTGTTGACCAACACGTAAGCACATCTTGGGGTTCAACAACTATGGAAATCGCTACGGGACCCCAAAACGGTGAGTAATAGTCCGCAAAATAGGTCAAAATTGGCCAAAACTGTGAGTGTTGATGACGGACACATAAACGCACCCCGGGCTTCATCAATCGTGGAAATCGCTCTGGGTCCCCAAAACGTTGAGTAATAGTGCACGGAACGTATTAGAATCGGCCGAATATGTGAGTGTTGATGACCGACACGTAAACGCACCCCGGGGTTCGTCAATCGTGGAAATGACTCCGAGACCCCAAAATAGAGTAATAGTCCAAGAAACGGGCCAGAATCGGCCCAAACTGTGATTGTTGATGACCGACACGTAAGTGCACCTTGGAGTTTGACAACCATGGAAATCGCTTTGGGACCCAAAAACGGTGAGTAATAGTCCATGAAACGGGCCAGAATCGGCCAAAACTGCGAGTGTTGTTGACCAACACGTAAGCACACCTTGGGGTTCAACAACTATGAAAATCGCTTCGGGGCCCCCAAAACGGTGAGTAATAGTCCACGAAACAGGTCAGATTTGGCCAAAACTATGAGTGTTGACGACGGACACATAAACGCACCCCGGGGTTCATCAATCGTGAAAATCGCTCTGGGTCCCCAAAACGCTGAGTAATAGTGCACGGAACGTATTAGAATAGGCCGAATATGTGAGTGTTGATGACCGACACATAAAC
>NW_025229260.1:24986-25674 GCF_018294505.1 Triticum aestivum | reverse complement strand
AACTTTCAACCTTTTCAGAGTTCATTTGAAATGCTTTTCAATTTTAGGGTCTTATAGCTCAAAATAATAAGTAAATGCATGAAAAATAACAAATGAAGTCAGAAAGGGTTGAAAATTGATGATGTGGCTTTGAATAGTGCATTTTGAACACACAAAAAGTCTGGAGTTCAAATAAGTTCAAAAATTGAAATCCCTTTGTAACAGATGAGTTTCCGTATGAAACCCTGATACTTCGAAAGAGATTGTCCATTTTGTACACGAAGTGCATCTAATTTTTGCCGTAACCCTCCCTACTTTCTTTCACATGCTATGTGGATGAAATAATGATACCATGCCAACTTTCAACCTTTTCAGAGTTCATTTGAAATGCTTTTCAATTTCAGGGTCTTATAACTCAAAGTAAGCAGTAAATGCATGAAAAATAACAAATGAAGTCAGAAAGGGTTAAAAATTTGATGATGTGGCTTTGAATGGTGCATTTTGAACACACAAAAAGTCAGGAGTTCAAGTATGTTTAAAAAAATGAAATCCCTTTGTAACAGACGAGTTTCCGTATGTAACCTTGATACTTCGAAAGAGATTGTCCATTTTGTACACGAAGTGCATCCAATTCGTAACCCTCTCAACTTTCTTGCATATGCTATGTGGATGAAATGATGATACCATGCCAACTTTCAACCTTTTCAGA
>NW_025229260.1:23928-24976 GCF_018294505.1 Triticum aestivum | reverse complement strand
TTTCACATGTTATGTGGATGAAATAATGATACCATGCCAACTTTCAACCTTTTCAGAGTTCATTTGAAATGCTTTTCAATTTCAGGGTCTTATAGCTCAAAGTAAGCAGTAAATGCATGAAAAATAACAAATGAAGTCAGAAAGGGTTAAAAATTTGATGATGTGGCTTTGAATGGTGCATTTTGAACACACAAAAAGTCAGGAGTTCAAATATGTTTAAAAAAATGAAATCCCTTTGTAACAGACGAGTTTCCGTATGTAACCTTGATACTTCGAAAGAGATTGTCCATTTTGTACACGAAGTGCATCCAATTCGTAACCCTCTCAACTTTCTTGCATATGCTATGTGGATGAAATGATGATACCATGCCAACTTTCAACCTTTTCAGAGTTCATTTGAAATGCTTTTCAATTTTAGGGTCTTATAGCTCAAAATAATAAGTAAATGCATGAAAAATATTAAATGAAGTCAGAAAGGGTTGAAAATTGATGAGGTGGCTTTGAATAGTGCATTTTGAACACACAAAAAGTCTAGAGTTCAAATAAGTTCAAAAATTGAAATCCCTTTGTAACAGATGAGTTTCCGTATGAAACCCTGATACTTCGAAAGAGATTGTCCATTTTGTACACGAACTGCATCTAATTTTTGTCGTAACCCTCCCTACTTTCTTTCACATGCTATGTGGATGAAATGATGATACCATGCCAACTTTCAAGCTTTTCAGAGTTCATTTGAAATGCTTTTCAATTTCAGGGTCTTATAGCTCAAAATAAGCAGTAAATGCATGAAAAATAACAAATGAAGTCAGAAAGGGTTGAAAATTGATGATGTGGCTTTGAATGGTGCATTTTGAACACAGAAAAAGTCTGGAGTTCAAATAAGTTCAAAAAATAAAATCCCTTTGTAACCGACGAGTTTCCGTATGAAACCCTCATACTTCGAAAGAGACTGTCCGTTTTGTACACGAAGTGCATCCAATTTTGCCGTAACCCTCTCTACTTTCTTGCACATGCTATGTGGGTGAAATGATGATACCATGCAACCTTT
>NW_025229260.1:23201-23461 GCF_018294505.1 Triticum aestivum | reverse complement strand
GTAACCGACGAGTTTCCGTATGAAACCCTGATACTTCGAAAGAGACTGTCCGTTTTGTACACGAAGTGCATCCAATTTTGCCGTAACCCTCTCTACTTTCTTGCACATGCTATGTGGGTGAAATGATGATACCATGCAACCTTTCAACCTTTTCAGAGTTCATTTGAAATGCTTTTCAATTTCAGGGTCTTATAGCTCAAAATAAGCAGTAAATGCATGAAAAATAACAAATGAAGTCAGAAAGGGTTAAAAATTGATGA
>NW_025229260.1:19873-22615 GCF_018294505.1 Triticum aestivum | reverse complement strand
TGGAGTTTGAATAAGTTCAAAAATTGAAATCCCTTTGTAACAGATGAGTTTCCGTATGAAACCCTGATACTTCGAAAGAGATTGTCCATTTTGTACACGAAGTGCATTTAATTTTTGTCGTAACCCTCCCTACTTTCTTTCACATGCTATGTGGATGAAATGATGATACCATGAGAACTTTCAACCTTTTCAGAGTTCATTTGAAATGCTTTTCAATTTCAGGGTCTTATAGCTCAAAATAAGCAGTAAATGCATGAAAAATAACAAATGAAGTCAGAAAGGGTTAAAAATTGATGATGTGGCTTTGAATGGTGCATTTTGAACACACAAAAAGTCAGGAGTTCAAATGAGTTTTAAAAAATGAAATCCCATTGTAACAGACGAGTTTCCGTATGTAACCCTGATACTTCGAAAGAGATTGTCCATTTTGTACACGCAGTGCATCCAATTTTTGCCGTAACCCTCTCAACTTTCTTGCATATGCTATGTGGATGAAATGATGATACCATGCCAACTTTCAACCTTTTCAGAGTTCATTGGAAATGCTTTTCAATTTTAGGGTCTTATAGCTCAAAATAAGAAGTAAATGCATGAAAAATAACAAATGAAGTCAGAAAGGGTTGAAAATTGATGATGTGGCTTTGAATAGTGCATTTTGAACACACAAAAAGTCTGGAGTTCAAATAAGTTCAAAAATTGAAATCCCTTTGTAACAGATGAGTTTCCGTATGAAACCCTGATACTTCGAAAGAGATTGTCCATTTTGTACACGAAGTGCATCTAATTTTTGTCGTAACCCTCCCTACTTTCTTTCACATGCTATGTGGATGAAATGATGATACCATGCGAACTTTCAACCTTTTCAGAGTTCATTTGAAATGCTTTTCAATTTCAGGGTCTTATAGCTCAAAATAAGCAGTAAATGCATGAAAAATAACAAATGAAGTCAGAAAGGGTTAAAAATTGATGATGTGGCTTTGAATGGTGCATTTTGAACACACAAAAAGTTAGGAGTTCAAATATGTTTAAAAAAATGAAATCCCTTTGTAACAGACGAGTTTCCGTACGTAACCCTGATACTTCGAAAGAGATTGTCCATTTTGTACACGAAGTGCATCCAATTATTGCCGTAACCCTCTCAACTTTCTAGCATATGCTATGTGGATGAAATGATGATACCATGCCAACTTTGAACCTTTTCAGAGTTCATTTGAAATGCTTTTCAATTTTAGGGTCTTATACCTCAAAATAATAAGTAAATGCATGAAAAATAACAAATGAAGTCAGAAAGGGTTGAAAATTGATGAGGTGGCTTTGAATAGTGCATTTTGAACACACAAAAAGTCTGGAGTTCAAATAAGTTCAAAAATTGAAATCCCTTTGTAACAGATGAGTTTCCGTATGAAACCCTGATACTTCGAAAGAGATTGTCCATTTTGTACACGAAGTGCATCTAATTTTTGTCGTAACCCTCCCTACTTTCTTTCACATGCTATGTGGATGAAATGATGATACCATGCCAACTTTCAACCTTTTAAGAGTTCATTTGAAATGCTTTTCAATTTCAGGGTCTTATAGCTCAAAGTAAGCAGTAAATGCATGAAAAATAACAAATGAAGTCAGAAAGGGTTAAAAATTTGACGATGTGGCTTTGAATGGTGCATTTTGAACACACAAAAAGTCAGGAGTTCAAATATGTTTAAAAAATGAAATCCCTTTGTAAAAGACGAGTTTCCGTATGTAACCTTGATACATCGAAAGAGATTGTCCACTTTGTACACGAAGTGCATCCAATTCGTAACCCTCTCAACTTTCTTGCATATGCTATGTGGATGAAATGATGATACCATGCCAACTTTCAACCTTTTCAGAGTTCATTTGAAATGCTTTTCAATTTTAGGGTCTTATAGCTCAAAATAATAAGTAAATGCATGAAAAATAACAAATGAAGTCAAAAAGGGTTGAAAATTGATGAGGTGGCTTTGAATAGTGCATTTTGAACACACAAAAAGTCTAGAGTTCAAATAAGTTCAAAAATTGAAATCCCTTTGTAACAGATGAGTTTCCGTATGAAACCCTGATACTTCGAAAGAGATTGTCCATTTTGTACACGAAGTGCATCTAATTTTTGTCGTAACCCTCCCTACTTTCTTTCACATGCTATGTGGATGAAATGATGATACCATGCCAACTTTCAACCTTTTGAGAGTTCATTTGAAATCCTTTTCAATTTCAGGGTCTTATAGCTCAAAATAAGCAGTAAATGCATGAAAAATAACAAATGAAGTCAGAAATGGTTGAAAATTGATGATGTGGCTTTGAATGGTGCATTTTGAACACAGAAAAAGTCTGGAGTTCAAATAAGTTCAAAAAATGAAATCCCTTTGTAACCGACAAGTTTCCGTATGAAACCCTGATACTTCGAAAGAGACTGTCTGTTTTGTACACGAAGTGCATCCAATTTTGCCGTAACCCTCTCTACTTTCTTGCACATGCTATGTGGGTGAAATGATGATACCATGCAACCTTTCAACCTTTTCAGAGTTCATTTGAAATGCTTTTCAATTTCAGGGTCTTATAGCTCAAAATAAGCAGTAAATGCACGGAAAATAACAAATGAAGTCAGAAAGGGTTAAAAATTGATGATGTGGCTTTGAATGGTGCATTTTGAACACACAAAAAGTCAGGAGTTCAAATAAGTTTAAAAAAATGAAATCCCATTGTAACAGACGAGTTTCCGTA
>NW_025229260.1:18918-19863 GCF_018294505.1 Triticum aestivum | reverse complement strand
TAAATGCATGAAAAATAACAAATGAAGTCAGAAAGGGTTAAAAATTGATGATGTGGCTTTGAATGGTGCATTTTGAACACACAAAAAGTCAGGAGTTCAAATAAGTTTAAAAAAATGAAATCCCATTGTAACAGACGAGTTTCCGTATGTAACCCTGATACTTCGAAAGAGATTGTCCATTTTGTACACGCAGTGCATCCAATTTTTGCCGTAACCCTCTCAACATTCTTGCATATGCTATGTGGATGAAATGATGATACCATGCCAACTTTCAACCTTTTCAGAGTTCATTTCAAATGCTTTTCAATTTTAGGGTCTTATAGCTCAAAATAAGCAGTAAATGCATGAAAAATAACAAATGAAGTCAGAAATGGTTGAAAATTGATGATGTGGCTTTGAATGGTGCATTTTGAACACAGAAAAAGTCTGGAGTTCAAATAAGTTCAAAAAATGAAATCCCTTTGTAACCGACAAGTTTCCGTATGAAACCCTGATACTTCGAAAGAGACTGTCCGTTTTGTACACGAAGTGCATCCAATTTTGCCGTAACCCTCTCTACTTTCTTGCACATGCTATGTGGGTGAAATGATGATACCATGCAACCTTTCAACCTTTTCAGAGTTCATTTGAAATGCTTTTCAATTTCAGGGTCTTATAGCTCAAAATAAGCAGTAAATGCACGGAAAATAACAAATGAAGTCAGAAAGGGTTAAAAATTGATGATGTGGCTTTGAATGGTGCATTTTGAACACACAAAAAGTCAGGAGTTCAAATAAGTTTAAAAAATGAAATCCCATTGTAACAGACGAGTTTCCGTATGTAACCCTGATACTTCGAAAGAGATTGTCCATTTTGTACACGCAGTGCATCCAATTTTTGCCGTAACCCTCTCAACTTTCTTGCATATGCTATGTGGATGAAATGATGATACCATGCCAACTTTCA
>NW_025229260.1:13261-14439 GCF_018294505.1 Triticum aestivum | reverse complement strand
TAAAAAAATGAAATCCCATTGTAACAGACGAGTTTCCATATGTAACCCTGATACTTCGAAAGAGATTGTCCATTTTGTACACGCAGTGCATCCAATTTTTGCCGTAACCCTCTCAACTTTCTTGCATATGCTATGTGGATGAAATGATGATACCATGCCAACTTTCAACCTTTTCAGAGTTCATTTCAAATCCTTTTCAATTTGAGGGTCTTATAGCTCAAAATAATAAGTAAATGCATGAACAATAACAAATGAAGTCAGAAAGGGTTGAAAATTGATGATGTGGCTTTGAATAGTGCATTTTGAACACACAAAAACTCTGGAGTTCAAATAAGTTCAAAAATTGAAATCCCTTTGTAACAGATGAGTTTCTGTATGAAACCCTGATACATCAAAAGAGATTGTCCATTTTGTACACGAAGTGTATTTAATTTTTGTCGTAACCCTCCCTACTTTCTTTCACATGCTATGTGGATGAAATGATGATACCATGCCAACTTTCAACCTTTTCAGAGTTCATTTGAAATGCTTTTCAATTTCAGGGTCTTATAGCTCAAAATAAGCATTAAATGCATGAAAAATAACAAATGAAGTCAGAAAGGGTTAAAAATTGATGATGTGGCTTTGAATGGTGCATTTTGAACACACAAAAAGTCAGGAGTTCAAATGAGTTTAAAAAAATGAAATCCCATTGTAACAGACGAGTTTCCGTATGTAACCCAGATACTTCGATAGAGATTGTCCATTTTGTACACGCAGTGCATCCAATTTTTGCCGTAACCCTCTCAACTTTCTTGCATATGCTATGTGGATGAAATGATGATACCATGCCAACTTTCAACCTTTTCAGAGTTCATTTGAAATGCTTTTCAATTTTAGGGTCTTATAGCTCAAAATAATAAGTAAATGCATGAAAAATAACAAATGAAGTCAGAAAGGGTCGAAAATTGATGATGTGGCTTTGAATAGTGCATTTTGAACACACACAAAGTCTGGAGTTCAAATAAGTTCAAAAATTGAAATCCCTTTGTAACAGATGAGTTTCCGTATGAAACCCTGATACTTCGAAAGAGATTGTCCATTTTGTACGCGAAGTGCATCTAATTTTTGTCGTAACCCTCCCTACTTTCTTTCACATGCTATGTGGATGAAATGATGATACCATGCGAACTTGCAAC
>NW_025229260.1:12155-12832 GCF_018294505.1 Triticum aestivum | reverse complement strand
CGTACGTAACCCTGATACTTCGAAAGAGATTGTCCATTTTGTACACGAAGTGCATCCAATTATTGCCGTAACCCTCTCAAGTTTCTTGCATATGCTATGTGGATGAAATGATGATACCATGCCAACTTTCAACCTTTTCAGAGTTCATTTGAAATGCTTTTCAATTTTAGGGTCTTATAGCTCAAAATAATAAGTAAATGCATGAAAAATAACAAATGAAGTCAGGAAGGGTTGAAAATTGATGAGGTGGCTTTGAATAGTGCATTTTGAACACACAAAAAGTCTGGAGTTCAAATAAGTTCAAAAATTGAAATCCCTTTGTAACAGATGAGTTTCCGTATGAAACCCTGATACTTCGAAAGAGATTGTCCATTTTGTACACGAAGTGCATCTAATTTTTGTCGTAACCCTCCCTACTTTCTTTCACATGCTATGTGGATGAAACGATGATACCATGCCAACTTTCAACCTTTTCAGAGTTCATTTGAAATGCTTTTCAATTCCAGGGTCTTATAGCTCAAAATAAGCAGTAAATGCATGAAAAATAACAAATCAAGTCAGAAAGGGTTAAAAATTGATGATGTGGCTTTGAATGGTGCATTTTGAACACACAAAAAGTCAGGAGTTCAAATATGTTTAAAAAAATGAAATCCCTTTGTAACAGACGAGTTTCCGTA
>NW_025229260.1:10338-11658 GCF_018294505.1 Triticum aestivum | reverse complement strand
CTTTGAATAGTGCATTTTGAACACACAAAAAGTCTGGAGTTCAAATAAGTTCAAAAATTGAAATCCCTTTGTAACAGATGAGTTTCCGTATGAAACCCTGATACTTCGAAAGAGATTGTCCATTTTGTACACGAAGTGCATCTAATTTTTGTCGTAACCCTCCGTACTTTCTTTCACATGCTATGTGGATGAAATGATGATACCATGCGAACTTTCAACCTTTTCAGAGTTCATTTGAAATGCTTTTCAATTCCAGGGTCTTATAGCTCAAAATAAGCAGTAAATGCATGAAAAATAACAAATCAAGTCAGAAAGGGTTAAAAATTGATGATGTGGCTTTGAATGGTGCATTTTGAACACACAAAAAGTCAGGAGTTCAAATATGTTTAAAAAAATGAAATCCCTTTGTAACAGACGAGTTTCCGTATGTAACCCTGATACTTCGAAAGAGATTGTCCATTTTGTACACGAAGTGCATCCAATTTTTGCCTTAACCCTCTCAACTTTCTTGCATATGCTATGTGGATGAAATGATGATACCATGCCAACTTTCAACCTTTTCAGAGTTCATTTGAAATGCTTTTCAATTTTAGGGTCTTATAGCCCAAAATAATAAGTAAATGCATGAAAAATAACAAATGAAGTCAGAAAGGGTTGAAAATTGATGAGGTGGCTTTGAATAGTGCATTTTGAACACACAAAAAGTCTGGAGTTCAAATAAGTTCAAAAAATGAAATCCCTTTGTAACCGACGAGTTTCCGTATGAAACCCTGATACTTCGAAAGAGACTGTCCGTTTTCTACACGAAGTTCATCCAATTTTTCCGTAACCCTCTCTACTTTCTTGCACATGCTATGTGGGTGAAATGATGATACCATGCAACCTTTCAACCTTTCCAGAGTTCATTTGAAATGCTTTTCAATTGAAGGGTCTTATAGCTCAATATAAGCAGTAAATGCATGAAAAATAACAAATGAAGTCAGAAAGGGTTAAAAATTGATGATGTGGCTTTGAATGGTGCATTTTGAACACACAATAAGTCAGGAGTTCAAATAAGTTTAAAAAAATGAAATCCCATTGTAACAGACGAGTTTCCGTATGTAACCCTGATACTTCGAAAGAGATTGTCCATTTTGTACACGCAGTGCACCCAATTTTTGCCGTAACCCTCTCAACTTTCTTGCATATGCTATGTGGATGAAATGATGATACCATGCCAACTTTCAACCTTTTCAGAGTTCATTTCAAATGCTTTTCAATTTGAGGGTCTTATAGCTCAAAATAATAAGTAAATGCATGAAAAATAACAAATGAAGTCAG
>NW_025229260.1:0-3142 GCF_018294505.1 Triticum aestivum | reverse complement strand
GTAACCGACGAGTTTCCGTATGAAACCCTGATACTTCGAAAGAGACTGTCCGTTTTGTACACGAAGTGCATCCAATTTTGCCGTAACCCTCTCTACTTTCTTGCACATGCTATGTGGGTGAAATGATGATACCATGCAACCTTTCAACCTTTTCAGAGTTCATTTGAAATGCTTTTCAATTTCAGGGTCTTATAGCTCAAAATAAGCAGTAAATGCATGAAAAATAACAAATGAAGTCAGAAAGGGTTAAAAATTGATGATGTGGCTTTGAATGGTGCATTTTGAACACACAAAAAGTCAGGAGTTCAAATAAGTTTAAAAAAAATGAAATCCCATTGTAACAGACGAGTTTCCGTATGTAACCCTGATACTTCGAAAGAGATTGTCCATTTTGTACACGCAGTGCATCCAATTTTTGCCGTACCCCTCTCAACATTCTTGCATATGCTATGTGGATGAAATGATGATACCATGCCAACTTTCAACCTTTTCAGAGTTCATTTCAAATGCTTTTCAATTTTAGGGTCTTATAGCTCAAAATAATAAGTAAATGCATGAAAAATAACAAATGAAGTCAGAAAGGGTTGAAAATTGATGATGTGGCTTTGAATAGTGCATTTTGAACACACAAAAAGTCTGGAGTTCAAATAAGTTCAAAAATTGAAATCCCTTTGTAACAGATGAGTTTCCGTATGAAACCCTGATACTTCGAAAGAGATTGTCCATTTTGTACACGAAGTGCATCTAATTTTTGTCGTAACCCTCCCTACTTTCTTTCACATGCTATGTGGATGAAACGATGATACCATGCGAACTTTCAACCTTTTCAGAGTTCATTTGAAATGCTTTTCAATTTCAGGGTCTTATAGCTCAAAATAAGCAGTAAATGCATGAAAAATAACAAATGAAGTCAGAAAGGGTTAAAAATTGATGATGTGGCTTTGAATGGTGCATTTTGAACACACAAAAAGTCAGGAGTTCAAATATGTTTAAAAAAATGAAATCCCTTTGTAACAGACGAGTTTCCGTACGTAACCCTGATACTTCGAAAGAGATTGTCCATTTTGTACACGAAGTGCATCCAATTATTGCCGTAACCCTCTCAAGTTTCTTCCATATGCTATGTGGATGAAATGATGATACCATGCCAACTTTCAACCTTTTCAGAGTTCATTTGAAATGCTTTTCAATTTTAGGGTCTTATAGCTCAAAATAATAAGTAAATGCATGAAAAATAACAAATGAAGTCAGGAAGGGTTGAAAATTGATGAGGTGGCTTTGAATAGTGCATTTTGAACACACAAAAAGTCTGGTGTTCAAATAAGTTCAAAAATTGAAATCCCTTTGTAACAGATGAGTTTCCGTATGAAACCCTGATACTTCGAAAGAGATAGTCCATTTTGTACACGAAGTGCATCTAATTTTTGTCGTACCCCTCCCTACTTTCTTTCACATGCTATGTGGATGAAACGATGATACCATGCCAACTTTCAACCTTTTCAGAGTTCATTTGAAATGCTTTTCAATTCCAGGGTCTTATAGCTCAAAATAAGCAGTAAATGCATGAAAAATAACAAATCAAGTCAGAAAGGGTTAAAAATTGATGATGTGGCTTTGAATGGTGCATTTTGAACACACAAAAAGTCAGGAGTTCAAATATGTTTAAAAAAATGAAATCCCTTTGTAACAGACGAGTTTCCGTATGTAACCCTGATACTTCGAAAGAGATTGTCCATGTTGTACACGAAGTGCATCCAATTTTTGCCGTAACCCTCTCAACTTTCTTGCATATGCTATGTGGATGAAATGATGATACCATGCCAACTTTCAACCTTTTCAGAGTTCATTTGAAATGCTTTTCAATTTTAGGGTCTTATAGCTCAAAATAATAAGTAAATGCATGAAAAATAACAAATGAAGTCAGAAAGGGTTGAAAATTGATGAGGTGTCTTTGAATAGTGCATTTTGAACACACAAAAAGTCTGGAGTTCAAATAAGTTCAAAAAATGAAATCCCTTCGTAACCGACGAGTTTCCGTATGAAACCCTGATACTTCGAAAGAGACTGTCCGTTTTGTACACGAAGTGCATCCAATTTTGCCGTAACCCTCTCTACTTTCTTGCACATGCTATGTGGGTGAAATGATGATACCATGCAACCTTTCAACCTTTTCAGAGTTCATTTGAAACGCTTTTCAATTTCAGGGTCTTATAGCTCAAAATAAGCAGTAAATGCATGAAAAATAACAAATGAAGTCAGAAAGGGTTAAAAATTGATGATGTGGCTTTGAATGGTGCATTTTGAACACACAAAAAGTCAGGAGTTCAAATAAGTTTAAAAAAATGAAATCCCATTGTAACAGACGAGTTTCCGTATGTAACCCTGATACTTCGAAAGAGATTGTCCATTTTGTACACGCAGTGCATCCAATTTTTGCCGTACCCCTCTCAACTTTCTTGCATATGCTATGTGGATGAAATGATGATACCATGCCAACTTTCAACCTTTTCAGAGTTCATTTCAAATGCTTTTCAATTTTAGGGTCTTATAGCTCAAAATAATAAGTAAATGCATGAAAAATAACAAATGAAGTCAGAAAGGGTTGAAAATTGATGATGTGGCTTTGAATAGTGCATTTTGAACACACAAAAAGTCTGGAGTTCAAATAAGTTCAAAAATTGAAATCCCTTTGTAACAGATGAGTTTCCGTATGAAACCCTGATACTTCGAAAGAGATTGTCCATTTTGTACACGAAGTGCATCTAATTTTTGTCGTAACCCTCCCTACTTTCTTTCACATGCTATGTGGATGAAACGATGATACCATGCGAACTTTCAACCTTTTCAGAGTTCATTTGAAATGCTTTTCAATTTCAGGGTCTTATAGCTCAAAATAAGCAGTAAATGCATGAAAAATAACAAATGAAGTCAGAAAGGGTTAAAAATTGATGATGTGGCTTTGAATGGTGCATTTTGAACACACAAAAAGTCAGGAGTTCAAATATGTTTAAAAAAATGAAATCCCTTTGTAACAGACGAGTTTCCGTACGTAACCCTGATACTTCGAAAGAGATTGTCCATTTTGTACACGAAGTGCATCCAATTATTGCCGTAACCCTCTCAAGTTTCTTGCATATGCTAT
>NW_025229259.1:18958-25681 GCF_018294505.1 Triticum aestivum | reverse complement strand
TGATTTCCATGATTAACAAACCCCGTGGTGCGTTTACGTGTCGGTCATCAACACTCGTGGTTTTTGTCGATTCTCGCCTATTTCATGGACTATTACTCACCGTTTTGCGGTCACGAAGCGATTTCCACAGTTGTTGAACCCTAAGGTGCACTTACGTGTCGGTCATCAACACTCATTGTTTTGGCCAATTCAGGCCCGTTTCGTGGACTAATACTGACTGTTTTGGGGTCCCGCAGTGATTTCCACGATTAACAAACCCCGTGGTGCGTTTATGTGTCGGTCATCAACACTCGTGGTTTTTGTCGATTCTGGCCCGTTTCATGGACTATTACTCACCTTTCTGGGGTCCCAAAGCGATTTCCATGGTTGTCGAAGCACAAGGCGCGCTTACGTGTCGGTCATCAACAATCACGGTTTTGGCCGATTCTGGCCCGTCTATTGGACTATTACTCAGTTTTGGGGTCACGTAGTGATTTCGACGATCGACGAACAACGGTGTGTTTATGTGTCTGTCATCAACATTTGCAGTTTCGGCCGAGTTTGGCCCGTTTCATGGACTATTACTCACTGATTTCGGGTCCCTCAGCGATTTCCATGATTGACGAACCCCGGGGTGCGTTTATGTATCGTTGATCAATAACCCTAGGTTTTACCGATTCAGGGCTCTTTCACGGACTATTACTCACCGTTTTGGAGTCCCAAAGCAATTTCCATGGTTGTCGAACCCCAAGATGTGCTTACGTGTTGGTCGTCAAGACTCGCAGATTGGGGCGATTCTTGCTCGTTTCTTGGACTATTATCAGTTTCGGGATCCCGAAGTGATTTCCACGATTGACGAACACCGGGGTGCGTTTACGTGTCGGTCATCAAAACTCACAATTTTGGCCGATTCTGGTATGTTTTGTGCACTGTTACTCACCGTTTTGGGGTTCCAGAGCGATTCCATGATTGACGATCCCTGGGGTGCGTTTACGTGCCCGTCATCAACACTCACAGCTTTGGCCAATTCTGACCCGTTTCGTGGACAATTACTCACCGTTTAGGGATCCCAAAGCGATTTCCATAGTTTATGAACCCCAAGGTGCGCTTACATGTCGGTCATCAACAGTCGCAATTTTGGCTGATTCTGGCCCGTTTTGTGGACTATTACTCACTTTTTTGGGGTCCCAGAGTGATTTCCGCGATTAACGAACCCCGGGGTGCGTTTACGTGTCAGACATCAACACTCGTGGTTTTTGACGATTCTGGCCCGTTTCATGGACTATTACTCACCGTTTTGCGGTCACGAGGCGATTTCCACAGTTGTTGAACCCTAAGGTGCACTTACCTGTCGGTCATCAACACTCATTGTTTTGGCCAATTCTGGCCCGTTTCGTGGACTAATACTGACTGTTTTGGGGTCCCGCAGTGATTTCCACGATTAACAAACCCCGTGGTGCGTTTACGTGTCGGTCATCAACACTCGTGGTTTTTGTCGATTCTGGCCCGTTTCATGGACTATTACTCACCTTTCTGGGGTCCCAAAGCGATTTCCATGGTTGTCGAAGCACAAGGCGCGCTTACGTGTCGGTCATCAACAATCACGGTTTTGGCCGATTCTGGCCCGTCTCTTGGACTATTACTCAGTTTTGGGGTCACGTAGTGATTTCGACGATCGACGAACAACGGTGTGTTTATCTGTCTGTCATCAACATTTGCAGTTACGGCCGAGTTTGGCCCGTTTCATGGACTATTACTCACTGATTTCGGGTCCGTGAGCGATTTCCATGATTGACGAACCCCGGGGTGCGTTTATGTATCGTTGATCAATAACCCTAGGTTTTACCGATTCAGGGCTCTTTCACGGACTATTACTCACCGTTTTGGAGTCCCAAAGCAATTTCCATGGTTGTCGAACCCCAAGATGTGCTTACGTGTTGGTCGTCAAGACTCGCAGATTGGGGCGATTCTTGCTCGTTTCTTGGACTATTATCAGTTTCGGGATCCCGAAGTGATTTCCACGATTGACGAACACCGGGGTGCGTTTACGTGTCGGTCATCAAAACTCACAATTTTGGCCGATTCTGGTATGTTTTGTGCACTGTTACTCACCGTTTTGGGGTTCCAGAGCGATTTCATGATTGACGATCCCTGGGGTGCGTTTACGTGCCCGTCATCAACACTCACAGCTTTGGCCAATTCTGACCCGTTTCGTGGACAATTACTCACCGTTTAGGGATCCCAAAGCGATTTCCATAGTTTATGAACCCCAAGGTGCGCTTACATGTCGGTCATCAACAGTCGCAATTTTGGCTGATTCTGGCCCGTTTTGTGGACTATTACTCACTTTTTTGGGGTCCCAGAGTGATTTTCGCGATTAACAAATCCCGGGGTGCGTTTACGTGTCAGACATCAACACTCGTGGTTTTTGACGATTCTGGCCCGTTTCATGGACTATTACTCACCGTTTTGCGGTCACGAGGCGATTTCCACAGTTGTTGAACCCTAAGGTGCACTTACCTGTCGGTCATCAACACTCATTGTTTTGGCCAATTCTGGCCCGTTTCGTGGACTAATACTGACTGTTTTGGGGTCCCGCAATGATTTCCATGATTAACAAACCCCGTGGTGCGTTTACGTGTCGGTCATCAACACTCGTGGTTTTTGTCGATTCTCGCCTATTTCATGGACTATTACTCACCGTTTTGCGGTCACGAAGCGATTTCCACAGTTGTTGAACCCTAAGGTGCACTTACGTGTCGGTCATCAACACTCATTGTTTTGGCCAATTCAGGCCCGTTTCGTGGACTAATACTGACTGTTTTGGGGTCCCGCAGTGATTTCCACGATTAACAAACCCCGTGGTGCGTTTACGTGTCGGTCATCAACACTCGTGGTTTTTGTCGATTCTGGCCCGTTTCATGGACTATTACTCACCTTTCTGGGGTCCCAAAGCGATTTCCATGGTTGTCGAAGCACAAGGCGCGCTTACGTGTCGGTCATCAACAATCACGGTTTTGGCCGATTCTGGCCCGTCTCTTGGACTATTACTCAGTTTTGGGGTCACGTAGTGATTTCGACGATCGACGAACAACGGTGTGTTTATGTGTCTGTCATCAACATTTGCAGTTTCGGCCGAGTTTGGCCCGTTTCATGGACTATTACTCACTGATTTCGGGTCCCTGAGCGATTTACATGATTGACGAACCCCGGGGTGCGTTTATGTATCGTTGATCAATAACCCTAGGTTTTACCGATTCAGGGCTCTTTCACGGACTATTACTCACCGTTTTGGAGTCCCAAAGCAATTTCCATGGTTGTCGAACCCCAAGATGTGCTTACGTGTTGGTCGTCAAGACTCGCAGATTGGGGCGATTCTTGCTCGTTTCTTGGACTATTATCAGTTTCGGGATCCCGAAGTGATTTCCACGATTGACGAACACCGGGGTGCGTTTACGTGTCGGTCATCAAAACTCACAATTTTGGCCGATTCTGGTATGTTTTGTGCACTGTTACTCACCGTTTTGGGGTTCCAGAGCGATTTCATGATTGACGATCCCTGGGGTGCGTTTACGTGCCCGTCATCAACACTCACAGCTTTGGCCAATTCTGACCCGTTTCGTGGACTATTACTCACCGTTTAGGGATCCCAAAGCGATTTCGATAGTTTATGAACCCCAAGGTGCGCTTACATGTCGGTCATCAACAGTCGCAATTTTGGCTGATTCTGGCCCGTTTTGTGGACTATTACTCACTTTTTTGGGGTCCGAGAGTGATTTCCGCGATTAACGAACCCCGGGGTGCGTTTACGTGTCAGACATCAACACTCGTGGTTTTTGACGATTCTGGCCCGTTTCATGGACTATTACTCACCGTTTTGCGGTCACGAGGCGATTTCCACAGTTGTTGAACCCTAAGGTGCAATTACGTGTCGGTCATCAACACTCATTGTTTTGGCCAATTCAGGCCCGTTTCGTGGACTAATACTGACTGTTTTGGGGTCCCGCAGTGATTTCCACGATTAACAAACCCCGTGGTGCGTTTACGTGTCGGTCATCAACACTCATGGTTTTTGTCGATTCTGGCCCGTTTCATGGACTATTACTCACCGTTTTGCGGTCACGAAGCGATTTCCACA
Organism: Triticum aestivum; assembly: GCF_018294505.1. NCBI lineage: Eukaryota > Viridiplantae > Streptophyta > Magnoliopsida > Poales > Poaceae > Triticum > Triticum aestivum. The sequence goes on along the minus strand of NW_025229259.1, from coordinate 21,564 downwards.
GTTGTTGAACCCTAAGGTGCACTTACGTGACGGTCATCAACACTCATTGTTTTGGCTAATTCAGGCCCGTTTCGTGGACTAATACTGACTGTTTTGGGGTCCCGCAGTGATTTCCACGATTAACAAACCCCGTGGTGCGTTTACGTGTCGGTCATCAACACTCGTAGTTTTTGTCGATTCTGGCCCGTTTCATGGACTATTACTCACCTTTCTGGGGTCCCAAAGCTATTTCCATGGTTGTCGAAGCACAAGGCGCGCTTACGTGTCGGTCATCAACAATCACGGTTTTGGCCGATTCTGGCCCGTCTCTTGGACTATTACTCAGTTTTGGGGTCACGTAGTGATTTCGACGATCGACGAACAACGGTGTGTTTATGTGTCTGTCATCAACATTTGCAGTTTCGGCCGAGTTTGGCCCGTTTCATGGACTATTACTCACTGATTTCGGGTCCCTGAGCGATTTACATGATTGACGAACCCCGGGGTGCGTTTATGTATCGTTGATCAATAACCCTAGGTTTTACCGATTCAGGGCTCTTTCACGGACTATTACTCACCGTTTTGGAGTCCCAAAGCAATTTCCATGGTTGTCGAACCCCAAGATGTGCTTACGTGTTGGTCGTCAAGACTCGCAGATTGGGCCGATTCTTGCTCGTTTCTTGGACTATTACTCAGTTTCGGGATCCCGAAGTGATTTCCACGATTGACGAACACCGGGGTGCGTTTACGTGTCGGTCATCAAAACTCACAATTTTGGCCGATTCTGGTATGTTTTGTGCACTGTTACTCACCGTTTTGGGGTTCCAGAGCGATTTCCATGATTGACCATCCCTGGGGTGCGTTTACGTGCCCGTCATCAACACTCACAGCTTTGGCCAATTCTGACCCGTTTCGTGGACTATTACTCACCGTTTAGGGATCCCAAAGCGATTTCGATAGTTTATGAACCCCAAGGTGCGCTTACATGTCGGTCATCAACAGTCGCAATTTTGGCTGATTCTGGCCCGTTTTGTGGACTATTACTCACTTTTTTGGGGTCCGAGAGTGATTTCCGCGATTAATGAACCCCGGGGTGCGTTTACGTGTCAGACATCAACACTCGTGGTTTTTGACGATTCTGGCCCGTTTCATGGACTATTACTCACCGTTTTGCGGTCACGAGGCGATTTCCACAGTTGTTGAACCCTAAGGTGCACTTACGTGTCGGTCATCAACACTCATTGTTTTGGCCAATTCAGGCCCGTTTCGTGGACTAATACTGACTGTTTTGGGGTCCCGCAGTGATTTCCACGATTAACAAACCCCGTGGTGCGTTTACGTGTCGGTCATCAACACTCATGGTTTTTGTCGATTCTGGCCCGTTTCATGGACTATTACTCACCTTTCTGGGGTCCCAAACCTATTTCCATGGTTGTCGAAGCACAAGGCGCGCTTACGTGTCGGTCATCAACAATCACGGTTTTGGCCGATTCTGGCCCGTCTCTTGGACTATTACTCAGTTTTGGGGTCACGTAGTGATTTCGACGATCGACGAACAACGGTGTGTTTATGTGTCTGTCATCAACATTTGCAGTTCCGGCCGAGTTTGGCCCGTTTCATGGACTATTACTCACTGATTTCGGGTCCCTGAGCGATTTCGATGATTGACGAACCCCGGGGTGCGTTTATGTATCGTTGATCAATAACCCTAGGTTTTACCGATTCAGGGCTCTTTCACGGACTATTACTCACCATTTTGGAGTCCCAAAGCAATTTCCATGGTTGTCGAACCCCAAGATGTGCTTACGTGTTGGTCGTCAAGACTCGCAGATTGGGCCGATTCTTGCTTGTTTCTTGGACTATTACTCAGTTTCGGGATCCCGAAGTGATTTCCACGATTGACGAACACCGGGGTGCGTTTACGTGTCGGTCATCAAAACTCACAATTTTGGCCGATTCTGGTATGTTTTGTGCACTGTTACTCACCGTTTTGGGGTTCCAGAGCGATTCCATGATTGACGATTCCTGGGGTGCGTTTACGTGCCCGTCATCAACACTCACAGCTTTGGCCAATTCTGACCCGTTTCGTGGACAATTACTCACCGTTTAGGGATCCCAAAGCGATTTCCATAGTTTATGAACCCCAAGGTGCGCTTACATGTCGGTCATCAACAGTCGCAATTTTGGCTGATTCTGGCCCGTTTTGTGGACTATTACTCACTTTTTTGGGGTCCCAGAGTGATTTCCGCGATTAACGAACCCCGGGGTGCGTTTACATGTCAGACATCAACACTCGTGGTTTTTAACGATTCTGGCCCGTTTCATGGACTATTACTCACCGTTTTGCGGTCACGAGGCGATTTCCACAATTGTTGAACCCTAAGGTGCACTTACCTGTCGGTCATCAACACTCATTGTTTTGGCCAATTCTGGCCCGTTTCGCGGACTAATACTGACTGTTTTGGGGTCCCGCAATGATTTCCATGATTAACAAACCCCGTGGTGCGTTTACGTGTCGGTCATCAACACTCGTGGTTTTTGTCGATTCTCGCCTATTTCATGGACTATTACTCACCGTTTTGCGGTCACGAAGCGATTTCCACAGTTGTTGAACCCTAAGGTGCACT
>NW_025229259.1:18056-18443 GCF_018294505.1 Triticum aestivum | reverse complement strand
GCGCTTACGTGTCGGTCATCAACAATCACGGTTTTGGCCGATTCTGGCCCGTCTCTTGGACTATTACTCAGTTTTGGGGTCACGTAGTGATTTCGACGATCGACGAACAACGGTGTGTTTATGTGTCTGTCATCAACATTTGCAGTTTCGGCCGAGTTTGGCCCGTTTCATGGACTATTACTCACTGATTTCGGGTCCCTGAGCGATTTACATGATTGACGAACCCCGGGGTGCGTTTATGTATCGTTGATCAATAACCCTAGGTTTTACCGATTCAGGGCTCTTTCACGGACTATTACTCACCGTTTTGGAGTCCCAAAGCAATTTCCATGGTTGTCGAACCCCAAGATGTGCTTACGTGTTGGTCGTCAAGACTCGCAGATTGGG
>NW_025229259.1:15806-17888 GCF_018294505.1 Triticum aestivum | reverse complement strand
GATTCTTGCTCGTTTCTTGGACTATTACTCAGTTTCGGGATCCCGAAGTGATTTCCACGATTGACGAACACCGGGGTGCGTTTACGTGTCGGTCATCAAAACTCACAATTTTGGCCGATTCTGGTATGTTTTGTGCACTGTTACTCACCGTTTTGGGGTTCCAGAGCGATTTCCATGATTGACGATCCCTGGGGTGCGTTTACGTGCCCGTCATCAACACTCACAGCTTTGGCCAATTCTGACCCGTTTCGTGGACTATTACTCACCATTTAGGGATCCCAAAGCGATTTCCATAGTTTATGAACCCCAAGGTGCGCTTACATGTCGGTCATCAACAGTCGCAATTTTGGCTGATTCTGGCCCGTTTTGTGGACTATTACTCACTTTTTTGGGGTCCCAGAGAGATTACCGCGATTAACGAACCCCGGGGTGCGTTTACGTGTCAGACATCAACACTCGTGGTTTTTGACGATTCTGGCCCGTTTCATGGACTATTACTCACCGTTTTGCGGTCACGAGGCGATTTCCACAGTTGTTGAACCCTAAGGTGCACTTACCTGTCGGTCATCAACACTCATTGTTTTGGCCAATTCTGGCCCGTTTCGTGGACTAATACTGACTGTTTTGGGGTCCCGCAGTGATTTCCATGATTAACAAACCCCGTGGTGCGTTTACGTGTCGGTCATCAACACTCGTGGTTTTTGTCGATTCTCGCCTATTTCATGGACTATTACTCACCGTTTTGCGGTCACGAAACGATTTCCACAGTTGTTGAACCCTAAGGTGCACTTAGGTGTCGGTCATCAACACTCATTGTTTTGGCCAATTCAGGCCCGTTTCGTGGACTAATACTGACTGTTTTGGGGTCCCGCAGTGATTTCCACGATTAACAAACCCCGTGGTGCGTTTACGTGTCGGTCATCAACACTCGTGGTTTTTGTCGATTCTGGCCAGTTTCATGGACTATTACTCACCTTTCTGGGGTCCCAAAGCGATTTCCATTGTTGTCGAAGCACAAGTTGCGCTTACGTGTCGGTCATCAACAATCACGGTTTTGGCCGATTCTGGCCCGTCTCTTGGACTATTACTCAGTTTTGGGGTCACGTAGTGATTTCCACGATCGACGAACAACGGTGTGTTTATGTGTCTGTCATCAACATTTGCAGTTTCGGCTGAGTTTGGCCCGTTTCATGGACTATTACTCACTGATTTCGGGTCCCTGAGCGATTTCCATGATTGACGAACCCCGGGGTGCGTTTATGTATTGTTGATCAGTAACCCTAGGTTTTACCGATTCAGGGCTCTTTCACGGACTATTACTCACCGTTTTGGAGTCCCAAAGCAATTTCCATGGTTGTCGAACCCCAAGATGTGCTTACGTGTTGGTCGTCAAGACTCGTAGATTGGGCCGATTATTGCTCGTTTCTTGGACTATTACTCAGTTTCGGGATCCCGAAGTGATTTCCACGATTGACGAACACCGGGGTGCGTTTACGTGTCGGTCATCAAAACTCACAATTTTGGCCGATTCTGGTATGTTTTGTGCACTGTTACTCACCGTTTTGGGGTTCCAGAGCGATTTCCATGATTGAAGATCCCTGGGGTGCGTTTACGTGCCCGTCATCAACACTCACAGCTTTGGCCAATTCTGACCCGTTTCGTGGACTATTACTCACCGTTTAGGGATCCCAAAGCGATTTCCATAGTTTATGAACCCCAAGGTGCGCTTACATGTCGGTCATCAACAGTCGCAATTTTGGCTGATTCTGACCCGTTTTGTGAACTATTACTCACTTTTTTGGGGTCCCAGAGTGATTTCCGCGATTAACGAACCCCGGGGTGCGTTTACGTGTCAAACATCAACACTCGTGGTTTTGACGATTCTGGCCCATTTCATGGACTATTACTCACCGTTTTGCGGTCACGAGGCGATTTCCACAGTTGTTGAACCCTAAGGTGCACTTACCTGTCGGTCATCAACACTCATTGTTTTGGCCAATTCTGGCCCGTTTCGTGGACTAATACTGACTGTTTTGGGGTCCCGCAGTGATTTCCATGGTTAACAAACCCCGTGGTGCGTTT
>NW_025229259.1:12857-15796 GCF_018294505.1 Triticum aestivum | reverse complement strand
TGATTTCCATGATTAACAAACCCCGTGGTGCGTTTACGTGTCGGTCATCAACACTCGTGGTTTTTGTCGATTCTCGCCTATTTCATGGACTATTACTCACCGTTTTGCGGTCACGAAGCGATTTCCACAGTTGTTGAACCCTAAGGTGCACTTACGTGTCGGTCATCAACACTCATTGTTTTGGCCAATTCAGGCCCGTTTCGTGGACTAATACTGACTGTTTTGGGGTCCCGCAGTGATTTCCACGATTAACAAACCCCGTGGTGCGTTTACGTGTCGGTCATCAACACTCGTGGTTTTTGTCGATTCTGGCCCGTTTCATGGACTATTACTCACCTTTCTGGGGTCCCAAAGCGATTTCCATGGTTGTCGAAGCACAAGGCGCGCTTACATGTCGGTCATCAACAATCACGGTTTTGGTCGATTCTGGCCCGTCTCTTGGACTATTACTCAGTTTTGGGGTCACGTAGTGATTTCCACGATCGACGAACAACGGTGTGTTTATGTGTCTGTCATCAACATTTGCAGTTTCGGCCGAGTTTGGCCCGTTTCATGGACTATTACTCACTGATTTCGGGTCCCTGAGCGATTTCCATGATTGACGAACCCCGGGTGCGTTTATGTATCGTTGATCAATAACCCTAGGTTTTACCGATTCAGGGCTCTTTCACGGACTATTACTCACCGTTTTGGAGTCCCAAAGCAATTTCCATGGTTGTCGAACCCCAAGATGTGCTTACGTGTTGGTCGTCAAGACTCGCAGATTGGGCCGATTCTTGCCCGTTTCTTGGACTATTACTCAGTTTTGGGATCCCGAAGTGATTTCCATGATTGACGAACACCGGGGTGCGTTTACGTGTCGGTCATCAAAACTCACAATTTTGGCCGATTCTGGTATGTTTTGTGCACTGTTACTCACCGTTTTGGGGTTCCAGAGCGATTTCCATGATTGACGATCCCTGGGGTGCGTTTACGTGCCCGTCATCAACACTCACAGCTTTGGCCAATTCTGACCCGTTTCGTGGACTATTACTCACCATTTAGGGATCCCAAAGCGATTTCCATAGTTTATGAACCCCAAGGTGCGCTTACATGTCGGTCATCAACAGTCGCAATTTTGGCTGATTCTGGCCCGTTTTGTGGACTATTACTCACTTTTTTGGGGTCCCAGAGTGATTTCCGCGATTAACGAACCCCGGGGTGCGTTTACGTGTCAGACATCAACACTCGTGGTTTTTGACGATTCTGGCCCGTTTCATGGACTATTACTCACCGTTTTGCGGTCACGAGGCGATTTCCACAGTTGTTGAACCCTAAGGTGCACTTACCTGTCGGTCATCAACACTCATTGTTTTGGCCAATTCTGGCCCGTTTCGTGGACTAATACTGACTGTTTTGGGGTCCCGCAATGATTTCCATGATTAACAAACCCCGTGGTGCGTTTACGTGTCGGTCATCAACACTCGTGGTTTTTGTCGATTCTCGCCTATTTCATGGACTATTACTCACCGTTTTGCGGTCACGAAGCGATTTCCACAGTTGTTGAACCCTAAGGTGCACTTACGTGTCGGTCATCAACACTCATTGTTTTGGCCAATTCAGGCCCGTTTCGTGGACTAATACTGACTGTTTTGGGGTCCCGCAGTGATTTCCACGATTAACAAACCCCGTGGTGCGTTTACGTGTCGGTCATCAACACTCGTGGTTTTTGTCGATTCTGGCCCGTTTCATGGACTATTACTCACCTTTCTGGGGTCCCAAAGCGATTTCCATGGTTGTCGAAGCACAAGGCGCGCTTACGTGTCGGTCATCAACAATCACGGTTTTGGCCGATTCTGGCCCGTCTCTTGGACTATTACTCAGTTTTGGGGTCACGTAGTGATTTCGACGATCGACGAACAACGGTGTGTTTATGTGTCTGTCATCAACATTTGCAGTTTCGGCCGAGTTTGGCCCGTTTCATGGACTATTACTCACTGATTTCGGGTCCCTGAGCGATTTACATGATTGACGAACCCCGGGGTGCGTTTATGTATCGTTGATCAATAACCCTAGGTTTTACCGATTCAGGGCTCTTTCACGGACTATTACTCACCGTTTTGGAGTCCCAAAGCAATTTCCATGGTTGTCGAACCCCAAGATGTGCTTACGTGTTGGTCGTCAAGACTCGCAGATTGGGCCGATTCTTGCTCGTTTCTTGGACTATTACTCAGTTTCGGGATCCCGAAGTGATTTCCACGATTGACGAACACCGGGGTGCGTTTACGTGTCGGTCATCAAAACTCACAATTTTGGCCGATTCTGGTATGTTTTGTGCACTGTTACTCACCGTTTTGGGGTTCCAGAGCGATTTCCATGATTGACGATCCCTGGGGTGCGTTTACGTGCCCGTCATCAACACTCACAGCTTTGGCCAATTCTGACCCGTTTCGTGGACTATTACTCACCATTTAGGGATCCCAAAGCGATTTCCATAGTTTATGAACCCCAAGGTGCGCTTACATGTCGGTCATCAACAGTCGCAATTTTGGCTGATTCTGGCCCGTTTTGTGGACTATTACTCACTTTTTTGGGGTCCCAGATTGATTTCCGCGATTAACGAACCCCGGGGTGCGTTTACGTGTCAGACATCAACACTCGTGGTTTTTGACGATTCTGGCCCGTTTCATGGACTATTACTCACCGTTTTGCGGTCACGAGGCGATTTCCACAGTTGTTGAACCCTAAGGTGCACTTACCTGCCGGTCATCAACACTCATTGTTTTGGCCAATTCTGGCCCGTTTCGTGGACTAATACTGACTGTTTTGGGGTCCCGCAGTGATTTCCATGATTAACAAACCCCGTGGTGCCTTTACGTGTCGGTCATCAACACTCGTGGTTTTTGTCGATTCTCGCCTATTTCATGGACTATTACTCACCGTTTTGCGGTCACGAAGCG
>NW_025229259.1:11293-12847 GCF_018294505.1 Triticum aestivum | reverse complement strand
TGATTTCCATGATTAACAAACCCCGTGGTGCGTTTACGTGTCGGTCATCAACACTCGTGGTTTTTGTCGATTCTCGCCTATTTCATGGACTATTACTCACCGTTTTGCGGTCACGAAGCGATTTCCACAGTTGTTGAACCCTAAGGTGCACTTACGTGTCGGTCATCAACACTCATTGTTTTGGCCAATTCAGGCCCGTTTCGTGGACTAATACTGACTGTTTTGGGGTCCCGCAGTGATTTCCACGATTAACAAACCCCGTGGTGCGTTTACGTGTCGGTCATCAACACTCGTGGTTTTTGTCGATTCTGGCCAGTTTCATGGACTATTACTCACCTTTCTGGGGTCCCAAAGCGATTTCCATTGTTGTCGAAGCAAAAGGCGCGCTTACGTGTCGGTCATCAACAATCACGGTTTTGGCCGATTCTGGCCCGTCTCTTGGACTATTACTCAGTTTTGGGGTCACGTAGTGATTTCCACGATCGACGAACAACGGTGTGTTTATGTGTCTGTCATCAACATTTGCAGTTTCGGCTGAGTTTGGCCTGTTTCATGGACTATTACTCACTGATTTCGGGTCCCTGAGCGATTTCCATGATTGACGAACCCCGGGGTGCGTTTATGTATCGTTGATCAATAACCCTAGGTTTTACCGATTCAGGGCTCTTTCACGGACTATTACTCACCGTTTTGGAGTCCCAAAGCAATTTCCATGGTTGTCGAACCCCAAGAGGTGCTTACGTGTTGGTCGTCAAGACTCGCAGATTGGGCCGATTCTTGCTCGTTTCTTGGACTATTACTCAGTTTCGGGATCCCGAAGTGATTTCCACGATTGACGAACACCGGGGTGCGTTTACGTGTCGGTCATCAAAACTCACAATTTTGGCCGATTCTGGTACGTTTTGTGCACTGTTACTCACCGTTTTGGGGTTCCAGAGCGATTTCCATGATTGACGATCCCTGGGGTGCGTTTACGTGCCCGTCATCAACACTCACAGCCTTGGCCAATTCTGACCCATTTCGTGGACTATTACTCACCATTTAGGGATCCCAAAGCGATTTCCATAGTTTATGAACCCAAGGTGCGCTTACATGTCGGTCATCAACAGTCGCAATTTTGGCTGATTCTGGCCCGTTTTGTGGACTATTACTCACTTTTTTGGGGTCCCAGAGTGATTTCTGCGATTAACGAACCCCGGGGTGTGTTTACATGTCAGACATCAACACTCGTGGTTTTTGACGATTCTGGCCCGTTTCATGGACTATTACTCACCGTTTTGCGGTCACGAGGCGATTTCCGCAGTTGTTGAACCCTAAGGTGCACTTATCTGTCGGTCATCAACACTCATTGTTTTGGCCAATTCTGGCCCGTTTCGTGGACCAATACTGACTGTTTTGGGGTCCCGCAGTGATTTCCATGATTAACAAACCCTGTGGTGCGTTTACGTGTCGGTCATCAACACTCGTGGTTTTTGTCGATTCTCGCCTATTTCATGGACTATTACTCACCGTTTTGCGGTCACGAAGCGATTTCCACAGTTGTTGAACCCTAAG
>NW_025229259.1:8327-11283 GCF_018294505.1 Triticum aestivum | reverse complement strand
TGATTTCCATGATTAACAAACCCCGTGGTGCGTTTACGTGTCGGTCATCAACACTCGTGGTTTTTGTCGATTCTCGCCTATTTCATGGACTATTACTCACCGTTTTGCGGTCACGAAGCGATTTCCACAGTTGTTGAACCCTAAGGTGCACTTACGTGTCGGTCATCAACACTCATTGTTTTGGCCAATTCAGGCCCGTTTCGTGGACTAATACTGACTGTTTTGGGGTCCCGCAGTGATTTCCACGATTAACAAACCCCGTGGTGCGTTTACGTGTCGGTCATCAACACTCGTGGTTTTTGTCGATTCTGGCCAGTTTCATGGACTATTACTCACCTTTCTGGGGTCCCAAAGCGATTTCCATTGTTGTCGAAGCACAAGGCGCGCTTACGTGTCGTTCATCAACAATCACGGTTTTGGCCGATTCTGGCCCGTCTCTTGGACTATTACTCAGTTTTGGGGTCACGTAGTGATTTCCGCGATCGACGAACAACGGCGTGTTTATGTGTCTGTCATCAACATTTGCAGTTTCGGCTAAGTTTGGCCCGTTTCATGGACTGTTACTCACTGATTTCGGGTCCCTGAGCGATTTCCATGATTGACGAACCCCGGGGTGCGTTTATGTATCGTTGATCAATAACCCTAGGTTTTACCGATTCAGGGCTCTTTCACGGACTATTACTCACCGTTTTGGAGTCCCAAAGCAATTTCCATGGTTGTCGAACCCCAAGAGGTGCTTACGTGTTGGTCGTCAAGACTCGCAGATTGGGCCGATTCTTGCTCGTTTCTTGGACTATTACTCAGTTTCGGGATCCCGAAGTGATTTCCACGATTGACGAACACCGGGGTGCGTTTACGTGTCGGTCATCAAAACTCACAATTTTGGCCGATTCTGGTATGTTTTGTGCACTGTTACTCACCGTTTTGGGGTTCCAGAGCGATTTCCATGATTGACGATCCCTGGGGTGCGTTTACGTGCCCGTCATCAACACTCACAGCTTTGGCCAATTCTGACCCGTTTCGTGGACTATTACTCACCGTTTAGGGATCCCAAAGCGATTTCCATAGTTTATGAACCCAAGGTGCGCTTACATGTCGGTCATCAACAGTCGCAATTTTGGCTGATTCTGGCCCGTTTTGTGGACTATTACTCACTTTTTTGGGGTCCCAGAGTGATTTCCGCGATTAACGAACCCCGGGGTGCGTTTACGTGTCAAACATCAACACTCGTGGTTTTTGACGATTCTGGCCCGTTTCATGGACTATTACTCACCGTTTTGCGGTCATGAGGCGATTTCCATAGTTGTTGAACCCTAAGGTGCACTTACCTGTCGGCCATCAACACTCATTGTTTTGGCCAATTCTGGCCCGTTTCGTGGACTAATACTGACTGTTTTGGGGTCCCGCAGTGATTTCCATGATTAACAAACCCCGTGGTGCATTTACGTGTCGGTCATCAACACTCGTGGTTTTTGTCGATTCTCGCCTATTTCATGGACTATTACTCACCGTTTTGCGGTCACGAAGCGATTTCCACAGTTGTTGAACCCTTAGGTGCACTTACGTGTCGGTCATCAACACTCATTGTATTGGCCAATTCAGGCCCGTTTCGTGGACTAATACTGACTGTTTTGGGGTCCCGCAGTGATTTCCACGATTAACAAACCCCGTGGTGCGTTTACGTGTCGGTCATCAACACTCGTGGTTTTTGTCGATTCTGGCCAGTTTCATGGACTATTACTCACCTTTCTGGGGTCCCAAAGCGATTTCCATGGTTGTCGAAGCACAAGGCGCGCTTACGTGTCGGTCATCAACAATCACGGTTTTGGCCGATTCTGGCCCGTCTCTTGGACTATTACTCAGTTTTGGGGTCACGTAGTGATTTCCGCGATCGACGAACAACGGTGTGTTTATGTGTCTGTCATCAACATTTGCAGTTTCGGCTAAGTTTGGCCCGTTTCATGGACTGTTACTCACTGATTTCGGGTCCCTGAGCGATTTCCATGATTGACGAACCCCGGGGTGCGTTTATGTATCGTTGATCAATAACCCTAGGTTTTACCGATTCAGGGCTCTTTCACGGACTATTACTCACCGTTTTGGAGTCCCAAAGCAATTTCCATGGTTGTCGAACCCCAAGAGGTGCTTACGTGTTGGTCGTCAAGACTCGCAGATTGGGCCGATTCTTGCTCGTTTCTTGGACTATTACTCAGTTTCGGGATCCCGAAGTGATTTCCACGATTGACGAACACCGGGGTCCGTTTACGTGTCGGTCATCAAAACTCACAATTTTGGCCGATTCTGGTATGTTTTGTGCACTGTTACTCACCGTTTTGGGGTTCCAGAGCGGTTTCCATGATTGACGATCCCTGGGGTGCGTTTACGTGCCCGTCATCAACACTCACAGCTTTGGCCAATTCTGACCCGTTTCGTGGACTATTACTCACCGTTTAGGGATCCCAAAGCGATTTCCATAGTTTATGAACCCAAGGTGCGCTTACATGTCGGTCATCAACAGTCGCAATTTTGGCTGATTCTGGCCCATTTTGTGGACTATTACTCACTTTTTTGGGGTCCCAGAGTGATTTCCGCGATTAACGAACCCCGGGGTGCGTTTACATGTCAGACATCAACACTCGTGGTTTTTGACGATTCTGGCCCGTTTCATGGACTATTACTCACCGTTTTGCGGTCATGAGGCGATTTCCACAGTTGTTGAACCCTAAGGTGCACTTACCTGTCGGTCATCAACACTCATTGTTTTGGCCAATTCTGGCCCGTTTCGTGGACTAATACTGACTGTTTTGGGGTCCCGCAGTGATTTCCATGATTAACAAACCCCGTGGTGCATTTACGTGTCGGTCATCAACACTCGTGGTTTTTGTCGATTCTCGCCTATTTCATGGACTATTACCCACTGTTTTGCGGTCACGAAGCGATTTCAACAGTTGTTGAA
>NW_025229259.1:2160-7975 GCF_018294505.1 Triticum aestivum | reverse complement strand
ACCCCGTGGTGCATTTATGTGTCGGTCATCAACACTCGTGGTTTTTGTCGATTCTCGCCTATTTCATGGACTATTACCCACTGTTTTGCGGTCACGAAGCGATTTCAACAGTTGTTGAACCCTAAGGTGCACTTACGTGTCGGTCATCAACACTCATTGTTTTGGCCAATTTAGGCCCGTTTCGTGGACTAATAGTGACTGTTTTGGGGTCCCGCAGTGATTTCCACGATTAACAAACCCCGTGGTGCGTTTACGTGTCGGTCATCAACACTCGTGGTTTTTGTCGATTCTGGCCCGTTTCATGGACTATTACTCACCTTTCTGGGGTCCCAAACAGATTTCCATGGTTGTCGAAGCACAAGGCGCGCTTACGTGTCGGTCATCAACAATCGCGGTTTTGGCCGATTCTGGCCCGTCTCTTGGACTATTACTAAGTTTTGGGGTCACGTAGTCATTTCCACGATCGACGAACAACGGTGTGTTTATGTGTCTGTCATCAACATTTGCAGTTTCGGCCGAGTTTGGCCCGTTTCATGGACTATTACTCACTGATTTCGGGTCCCTGAGCGATTTCCATGATTGATGAACCCCGGGGTGCGTTTATGTATCGTCGATCAATAACCCTAGGTTTTACCGATTCAGGGCTCTTTCACGGACTATTACTCACCGTTTTGGAGTCCCAAAGAAATTTCCATGGTTGTCGAACCCCAAGATGTGCTTACGTGTTGGTCGTCAAGACTCGTAGATTGGGCCGATTATTGCTCGTTTCTTCGACTATTGCTCAGTTTCGGGATCCCGAAGTGATTTCCACGATTGACGAACACCGGGGTGCATTTACGTGTCGGTGATCAAAACTCACAATTTTGGCCGATTCTGGTATGTTTTGTGCACTGTTACTCACCGTTTTGGCGTTCCAGAGCGATTTCCATGATTGATGATCCCTGGGGTGCGTTTACATGCCCGTCATCAACACTCACAGCTTTGGCCAATTCTGACCCGTTTCGTGGACTATTACTCACCGTTTAGGGATCCCAAAGCGATTTCCATAGTTTATGAACCCCAAGGTGCGCTTACATGTCGGTCATCAACAGTTGCAATTTTGGCTGATTTTGGCCCGTTTTGTTGACTATTACTCACTTTTTGGGGGTCCCAGAGTGATTTCCGCGATTGACGAACCCCGGGGTGCGTTTACGTGTCAGACATCAACACTCGCGGTTTTTGACGATTCTGGCCCGTTTCATGGACTATACTCCCCGTTTTGCGGTCACGAAGCGATTTCCACAGTTGTTGAACCCTAAGGTGCACTTACCTGTCGGTCATCAACACTCATTGTTTTGGCCAGTTCTGGCCCGTTTCGTGGACTAATACTGACTGTTTTGGGGTCCCGCAATGATTTCCATGATTAACAAACCCCGTGGTGCATTTATGTGTCGGTCATCAACACTCGTGGTTTTTGTCGATTCTCGCCTATTTCATGGACTATTACTCACCGTTTTGCGGTCACGAAGCGATTTCCACAGTTGTTGAACCCTAAGGTGCACATACGTGTCGGTCATCAACACTCATTGTTTTGGCCAATTCAGGCCCGTTTCGTGGACTAATAATGACTGTTTTGGGGTCCCGCAGTGATTTCCACGATTAACAAACCCCGTGGTGCGTTTACGTGTCGGTCATCAACACTCGTGGTTTTTATCGATTCTGGCCCGTTTCATGGACTATTACTCACCTTTCTGGGGTCCCAAATCGATTTCCATGGTTGTCGAAGCACAAGGCGCGCTTACATGTCGGTCATCAACAATCACGGTTTTGGCCGATTCTACCCCGTCTGTTGGACTATTACTCAGTTTTGGGGTCACGTAGTGATTTCCACGATCGACGAACAAGGGTGTGTTTATGTGTCTGTCATCAACATTTGCAGTTTCGGCCGAGTTTGGCCCGTTTCATGGACTATTACTCACTAATTACGGGTCCCTGAGCGATTTCCATGATTGACGAACCCCGGGGTGCGTTTATGTATCGTTGATCAATAACCCTAGGTTTTACCGATTCAGGGCTCTTTCACGGACTATTACTCACCGTTTTGGAATGCCAAAGCAATTTCCATGGTTGTCGAACCCCAAGATGTGCTTACGTGTTGGTCGTCAAGACTCGCAGATTGGGCCGATTCTTGCTCGTTTCTTGGACTATTACTCAGTTTCGGGATCCCGAAGTGATTTCCACGATTGACGAACACCGGGGTGCGTTTACGTGTCGGTCATCAAAACTCACAATTTTGGCCGATTCTGGTATGTTTTGTGCACTGTTACTCACCGTTTTGGTGTTCCAGAGCGATTTCCATGATTGACGATCCCTGGGGTGCGTTTACGTGCCCGTCATCAACACTCACAGCTTTGGCCAATTCTGACCCGTTTCGTGGAATATTACTCACCGTTTAGGGATCCCAAAGCGATTTCCATAGTTTATGAAGCCCAAGGTGCGCTTACATGTCGGTCATCAACAGTCGCAATTTTGGCTGATTCTGGCCCGTTTTGTTGACTATTACTCACTTTTTGGGGGTCCCAGAGTGATTTCCGCGATTAACGAACCCCGGGGTGCGTTTATGTGTCAGACATCAACACTCATGGTTTTTGATGATTCTGGCCCGTTTCATGGACTATACTCCCCGTTTTGCGGTCACGAAGCGATTTCCACAGTTGTTGAACCCTAAGGTGCACTTACCTGTCGGTCATCAACACTCATTGTTTTGGCCAATTCTGGCCCGTTTCGTGGACTAATACTGACTGTTTTGGGGTCCCGCAATGATTTCCATGATTAACAAACCCCGTGGTGCGTTTACGTGTCGGTCATCAACACTCGTGGTTTTTGTCGATTCTCGCCTATTTCATGGACTATTACTCACCGTTTTGCGGTCACGAAGCGATTTCCACAGTTGTTGAACCCTAAGATGCACTTACGTGTCGGTCATCAACACTCATTGTTTTGGCCAATTCAGGCCCGTTTCGTGGACTAATAATGACTGTTTTGGGGTCCCGCAGTGATTTCCACGATTAACAAACCCCGTGGTGCGTTTACGTGTCGGTCATCAACACTCGTGGTTTTTATCGATTCTGGCCCGTTTCATGGACTATTACTCACCTTTCTGGTGTCCCAAATCGATTTCCATGGTTGTCGAAGCACAAGGCGCGCTTACATGTCGGTCATCAACAATCACGGTTTTGGCCGATTCTACCCCGTCTGTTGGACTATTACTCAGTTTTGGGGTCACGTAGTGATTTCCACGATCGACGAACAAGGGTGTGTTTATGTGTCTGTCATCAACATTTGCAGTTTCGGCCGAGTTTGGCCCGTTTCATGGACTATTACTCACTAATTTCGGGTCCCTGAGCGATTTCCATGATTGACGAACCCCGGGGTGCGTTTATGTATCGTTGATCAATAACCCTAGGTTTTACCGATTCAGGGCTCTTTCACGGACTATTACTCACCGTTTTGGAATGCCAAAGCAATTTCCATGGTTGTCGAACCCCAAGATGTGCTTACGTGTTGGTCGTCAAGACTCGCAGATTGGGCCGATTCTTGCTCGTTTCTTGGACTATTACTCAGTTTCGGGATCCCGAAGTGATTTCCACGATTGACAAACACCGGGGTGCGTTTACGTGTCGGTCATCAAAACTCACAATTTTGGCCGATTCTGGTATGTTTTGTGCACTGTTACTCACCCTTTTGGTGTTCCAGAGCGATTTCCATGATTGACGATCCCTGGGGTGCGTTTACGTGCCCGTCATCAACACTCACAGCTTTGGCCAATTCTGACCCGTTTCGTGGACTATTACTCACCGTTTAGGGATCCCAAAGCGATTTCCATAGTTTATGAAGCCCAAGGTGCGCTTACATGTCGGTCATCAACAGTCGCAATTTTGGCTGATTCTGGCCCGTTTTGTTGACTATTACTCACTTTTTGGGGGTCCCAGAGTGATTTCCGCGATTAACGAACCCCGGGGTGCGTTTACGTGTCAGACATCAACACTCGCGGTTTTTGACGATTCTGGCCAGTTTCATGGACTATACTCCCCGTTTTGCGGTCACGAAGCGATTTCCACAGTTGTTGAACCCTAAGGTGCACTTACCTGTCGGTCATCAACACTCATTGTTTTTGCCAATTCTGGCCCGTTTCGTGGACTAATACTGACTGTTTTGGGGTCCCGCAATGATTTCCATGATTAACAAACCCCGTGGTGCGTTTACGTGTCGGTCATCAACACTCGTGGTTTTTGTCGATTCTCGCCTATTTCATGGACTATTACTCACCGTTTTGCGGTCACGAAGCGATTTCCACAGTTGTTGAACCCTAAGGTGCACTTACGTGTCGGTCATCAACACTCATTGTTTTGGCCAATTCAGGCCCGTTTCGTGGACTAATACTGACTGTTTTGGGGTCCCGCAGTGATTTCCACGATTAACAAACCCCGTGGTGCGTTTACGTGTCGGTCATCAACACTCGTGGTTTTTATCGATTCTGGCCCGTTTCATGGACTATTACTCACCTTTCTGGGGTCCCAAAGCGATTTCCATGGTTGTCGAAGCACAAGGCGCGCTTACATGTCGGTCATCAACAATCACGGTTTTGGCCGATTCTGCCCCGTCTGTTGGACTATTACTCAGTTTTGGGGTCACGTAGTGATTTCCACGATCGACGAACAACGGTGTGTTTATGTGTCTGTCATCAACATTTGCAGTTTCGGCCGAGTTTGGCCCGTTTCATGGACTATTACTCACTAATTTCGGGTCCCTGAGCGATTTCCATGATTGACGAACCCCGGGGTGCGTTTATGTATCGTTGATCAATAACCCTAGGTTTTACCGATTCAGGGCTCTTTCACGGACTATTACTCACCGTTTTGGAATGCCAAAGCAATTTCCATGGTTGTCGAACCCCAAGATGTGCTTACGTGTTGGTCGTCAAGACTCGCAGATTGGGCCGATTGTTGCTCGTTTCTTGGACTATTACTCAGTTTCGGGATCCCGAAGTGATTTCCACGATTGAAGAACACCGGGGTGCGTTTACGTGTCGGTCATCAAAACTCACAATTTTGGCCGATTCTGGTATGTTTTGTGCACTGTTACTCACCGTTTTGGTGTTCCAGAGCGATTTCCATGATTGACGATCCCTGGGGTGCGTTTACGTGCCCGTCATCAACACTCACAGCTTTGGCCAATTCTGACCCGTTTCGTGGACTATTACTCACCGTTTAGGGATCCCAAAGCGATTTCCATAGTTTATGAACCCCAAGGTGCGCTTACATGTCGGTCATCAACAGTCGCAATTTTGGCGGATTCTGGCCCGTTTTGTGGACTATTACTCACTTTTTTGGGGTCCCGGAGTGATTTCCGCGATTAACGAACCCCGGGGTGCGTTTACGTGTCAGACATCAACACTCGTGGTTTTTGACGATTCTGGCCCGTTTCATGGACTATACTCCCCGTTTTGCGGTCACGAAGCGATTTCCACAGTTGTTGAACCCTAAGGTGCACTTACCTATCGGTCATCAACACTCATTGTTTTGGCCAATTCTGGCCCGTTTTGTGGACTAATACTGACTGTTTTGGGGTCCCGCAATGATTTCCATGATTAACAAACCCCGTGGTGCGTTTACGTGTCGGTCATCAACACTCGTGGTTTTTGTCGATTCTCGCCTATTTCATGGACTATTACTCACCGTTTTGCGGTCACGAAGCGATTTCCACAGTTGTTGAACCCTAGGGTGCACTTACGTGTCGGTCATCAACACTCATTCTTTTGGCCAATTCAGGCCCG
>NW_025229259.1:0-1410 GCF_018294505.1 Triticum aestivum | reverse complement strand
ACTATTACTCACCGTTTTGCGGTCACGAAGCGATTTCCACAGTTGTTGAACCCTAAGGTGCACTTACGTGTCGGTCATCAACACTCATTGTTTTGGCCAATTCAGGCCCGTTTCGTGGACTAATACTGACTGTTTTGGGGTCCCGCAGTGATTTCCACGATTAACAAACCCCGTGGTGCGTTTACGTGTCGGTCATCAACACTCGTGGTTTTTATCGATTCTGGCCCGTTTCATGGACTATTACTCACCTTTCTGGGGTCCCAAAGCGATTTCCATGGTTGTCGAAGCACAAGGCGCGCTTACATGTCGGTCATCAACAATCACGGTTTTGGCCGATTCTGCCCCGTCTGTTGGACTATTACTCAGTTTTGGGGTCACGTAGTGATTTCCACGATCGACGAACAACGGTGTGTTTATGTGTCTGTCATCAACATTTGCAGTTTCGGCCGAGTTTGGCCCGTTTCATGGACTATTACTCACTAATTTCGGGTCCCTGAGCGATTTCCATGATTGACGAACCCCGGGGTGCGTTTATGTATCGTTGATCAATAACCCTAGGTTTTACCGATTCAGGGCTCTTTTACGGACTATTACTCACTGTTTTGGAATGCCAAAGCAATTTCCATGGTTGTCGAACCCCAAGATGTGCTTACGTGTTGGTCGTCAAGACTCGCAGATTGGGCCGATTCTTGCTCGTTTCTTGGACTATTACTCAGTTTCGGGATCCAGAAGTGATTTCCACGATTGACGAACACCGGGGTGCGTTTACGTGTCGGTCATCAAAACTCACAATTTTGGCCGATTCTGGTATGTTTTGTGCACTGTTACTCACCATTTTGGTGTTCCAGAGCGATTTCCATGATTGACGATCCCTGGGGTGCGTTTACGTGCCCGTCATCAACACTCACAGCTTTGGCCAATTCTGACCCGTTTCGTGGACTATTACTCACCGTTTAGGGATCCCAAAGCGATTTCCATAGTTTACGAAGTCCAAGGTGCGCTTACATGTCGGTCATCAACAGTCGCAATTTTGGCTGATTCTGGCCCGTTTTGTTGACTATTACTCACTTTTTGGGGGTCCCAGAGTGATTTCCGCGATTAACGAACCCCGGGGTGCGTTTACGTGTCAGACATCAACACTCGCGGTTTTTGACGATTCCGGCCAGTTTCATGGACTATACTCCCCGTTTTGCGGTCACGAAGCGATTTCCACAGTTGTTGAACCCTAAGGTGCACTTACCTGTCGGTCATCAACACTCATTGTTTTTGCCAATTCTGGCCCGTTTCGTGGACTAATACTGACTGTTTTGGGGTCCCGCAATGATTTCCATGATTAACAAACCCCGTGGTGCGTTTACGTGTCGGTCATCAACACTCGTGGTTTTTGTCGATTCTCGCCTATTTCATGCA
>NW_025229258.1:25132-25681 GCF_018294505.1 Triticum aestivum | reverse complement strand
GGAGGCTTAGCTGCAGTCCAGTACTCGCCTAAGTTTGAAAATCCTACCGAGTGGAGAGCGACCCTCCCACTCGGGGGCTTAGCTGTAGTCCAGTACTCGCCTAAGTGTTTGAAAATCCTACCGAGTGGTGAGCCAGCCTCCCACTCGGGGGCTTAGCTGCAGTCCAGTACTCGCCTAAGTGTTTGAAAATCCTACCGAGTTGTGAGCTAGCCTCCGACTCGGAGGTTAGCTGCACTCCAGTACTCGCCTAAGTGTTTGAAAATCCTACCGAGTGGTGAGCGACCCTCCCACTCGGGGGCTTAGCTGCAGTCCAGTACTCGCCTAAGTGTTTAAAAATCCTATCGAGTGGTGAGCCAGCCTCCGACTCGGAGGCTTAGCTGCAGTCTAGTACTCGCCTAAGTTTTTGAAAATCCTACCGAGTGGTGAGCCAGCCTCCCACTCGGGGGCTTGGCTGTAGTCCAGTACTCGCCTAAGTGTTTGAAAATCCTACCATGTGGACAGTGACCCTCCCACTCGGGGGCTTAGCTGCAGTCCAGTACTCGCCTAAGT
>NW_025229258.1:22982-23953 GCF_018294505.1 Triticum aestivum | reverse complement strand
AGTCTAGTACTCGCCTAAGTGTTTGAAAATCCTACCGAGTGGTGAGCCAGCCTCCCACTCGGGGGCTTAGCTGCAGTATAGTACTCGCCTAAGTGTGAAAAATCCTACCGAGTGGAGAGCGACCCTCCCACTCGGGGGCTTAGCTGCAGTCCAGTACTCGCCTAAGTTTGAAGATCCTACCGAGTGGAGAGCGACCCTCCCACTCGGAGGCTTAGCTGCAGTCCAGTACTCGCCTAAGTTTGAAAATCCTACCGAGTGGGGAGCGACCCTCCCACTCGGGGGCTTAGCTGCAGTCCAGTACTCGCCTAAGTTATAAAAATCCTACCGAGTGGAGAGCGACCCTCCCACTCGGGGACTTAGCTGCAGTCAAGTACTTGCCTCAGTTTGAAAAATCCTACCGAGTGGAGAGCGACCCTCCCACTTGGAGGGTTAGCTGCAGTCTAGTACTCGCCTAAGTTTGAAAAATCCTACCGAGTGGAGAGCGACCCTCCCACTCGGGGGCTTAGCTGTAGTCCAGTAGTCGCCTAAGTGTTTGAAAATCCTACCGAGTGGTGAGCCAGCCTCCCACTCGGGGGCTTAGCTGCAGTCCAGTACTCGCCTAAGTGTTTGAAAATCCTACCGAGTGGTGAGCTAGCATCCCACTGGGAGGCTTAGCTGCAGTCCAGTACTCGCCTAAGTTTGTAAAATCCTACCGAGTGGAGAGCGACCCTCCCACTCGGGGGCTTAGCTATAGTCCAGTACTCGCCTAAGTTTTTGAAAATCCTACCGAGTGGTGAGCCAGCCTCCCACTCGGGGGCTTAGCTGCAGTCCAGTACTCGCCTAAGTGTTTGAAAATGCTACCGAGTGGTGAGCCAGCCTCCGACTCGGAGGCTTAGCTGCAGTCCAGTACTCGCCTAAGTGAGAAAAATCCTACCGAGTGGAGAGCGACCCTCCCACTCGGGGGCTTAGCTGCAGTCCAGTACTCTCCTAAG
>NW_025229258.1:20652-21206 GCF_018294505.1 Triticum aestivum | reverse complement strand
AGTCCAGTACTCGCCTAAGTTTGAAGATCCTACCGAGTGGAGAGCGACCCTCCCACTCGGAGGCTTAGCTGCAGTCCAGTACTCGCCTAAGTGTTTGAAAATCCTACCGAGTGGTGATCCAGCCTCCCACTCGGGGGCTTAGCTGTTGTCCAGTACTCGCCTAAGTGTTTGAAAATGCTACCGAGTCGACAGTGACCCTCCCACTCGGGGGCTTAGCTGCAGTCCAGTACTCGCCTAAGTTTTTGAAAATCCTACCGAGTGGTGAGACAGCCTCCCACTCGGGGGCTTAGCTACAGTCCATTACTCGGCTAAGTGTTTGAAAATCCTATCGAGTGGTGAGCCAGCCTCCGACTCGGAGGCTTAGCTGCAGTCCAGTACTCGCCTAAGTTTTTGAAAATCCTACCGAGTGGTGAGCCAGCCTCCCACTCGGTGGCTTCGCTGCAGTCCAGTACTCGCCTAAGTGTTTGAAAATCCTACCGAGTGGTGAGCCAGCCTCCCACTCGGGGGCTTAGCTGCAGTCCAGTACTCGCCTAAGTTTGAAGATCCTACCGAGT
>NW_025229258.1:18481-19188 GCF_018294505.1 Triticum aestivum | reverse complement strand
CTAAGTGTGAAAAATCCTAGCGAGTGGAGAGGGACCCTCCCAGCGGGGGCTTAGCTGCAGTCTAGTACTCGCCTAAGTGTTTAAAAATCCTACCGAGTGGACAACGACCCTCCCACTCGGGGGCTTAGCTGCAGTCCAGTACTCGCCTAAGTGTTTGAAAATCCTACCGAGTGGTGAGCCAGCCTCCCACTCTGGGGCTTAGCTGCAGTCCAGTACTCGCCTAAGTGTTTGAAAATCCTACTGAGTGGTGAGCCAGCCTCCCACTCGGGGGCTTAGCTTCAGTCCAGTACTCGCCTAAGTGTTTGAAAATCCTACCGAGTGGTGAGCCAGCCTCCCACTCGGGGGCTTAGCTGCAGTCAAGTACTCGCCAAAGTGTTTGAAATTCCTACCGAGTGGTGAGCCAGCCTCCCACTCGGGGGCTTAGCTGCAGTCCAGTACTCGCCTAAGTGTGAAAAATCCTACCGAGTGGAGAGCGACCCTCCCACTCGGGGGCTTAGCTGCAGTAGAGTACTCGCCTAAGTTTGAAGATCTTACCGAGTGGAGAGTGACCCTCCCACTCAGAGGCTTAGCTGCAGTCCAGTACTCGCCTAAGTTTGAAAATCCTACCGAGTGGAGAGCGACCCTCCCACTCGGGGGCTTAGCTGCAGTCCAGTACTCGCCTAAGTTTGAAAAATCCTACCGAGTGGAGAGCGACCCTCCCACTCGGG
>NW_025229258.1:16271-17474 GCF_018294505.1 Triticum aestivum | reverse complement strand
GTACTCGCCTAAGTGTTTGAAAATCCTACCGAGTGGTAAGCCAGCCTCCCACTCGGGGTCTTAGCTGTAGTCCAGTACTCGCCTAAGTCTGAAAAATCCTACCGAGTGGAGAGTGACCCTCCCACTCGGGGGCTTAGCTGCAGTCCAGTACTCGCCTAAGTTTGAAGATCCTACCGACTGGAGAGCGACCCTCCCACTCGGAGGCTTAGCTGTAGTCCAGTACTCGCCTAAGTGTTTGAAAATCCTACCGAGTGGTGAGCCAGCCTCCCACTCGGGGGCTTAGCTGCAGTCCAGTACTTGCCTAAGTGTTTGAAAATCCTACTGAGTGGTGAGCCAGCCTCCCACTCGGGGGCTTAGCTGCAGTCCAGTTGCCACACCCTAGCTAGTTATGCATTAGAGTGTTGCATCATGTTTACTTTTTCATCAAAAACTTGAAATGGGGATGACAGAACCCCCAGTCCCCTCTGAAACCAACTAGGGTTACTAAAATAATTTTTCAATGAACCTGAAATGCCCTTCTAAAATGCCCATCATTTTTGTCTTGGTTCAGAACCTCTGCCAAAAGTGGTGCACATTTTCCTAGGCCATCCTAGGGTTTTTGAATTAAATCATAAATATTTGAATTTGGGCATTTAAAATAATATAAAATATTTAAATGCTCAAATATCTCCAAACTAAAATGTTTCATGTTGGAAATAATCCAACTATGGACCAGGAGCAATTTGGTGATTTTTGAAGTTGTCTAGGTATTTTATTAAATTCAACAAAGTTGCAGATATATTAAATAAAAAACAGAAACAGAAAAAGAAGGGAAAAACTTACCTGGCGCCACCGCAGGCCCACCAGCCAGCCCACCTGGCCGGCCCAGCCCGGCCACCGCTCCAGCGAGCTGCTTGGCTCGCCAGGCAGGCAGCCAAGGTGCTCGGCGGCGGCACCGCAGCTCGCCACGCAGCTGCTCGCCGCCTCGTCGCCTGCCTCGCCCGGCTAACGCCGTGAACCGGCCTCCCTCTCTCCCCCGAACCCCCCAGACACCCCCTCTCCTCTCCAGCTCCTCCCCCTCGCACGCCTCAGCCATGGCCGACGCCACCGTCGCCGCACCACCGTCGTAGCCGTGTTCCCCGTCGTCTCCACGCCGCGCCACCCTGTCCAGAAGCTCCGCCGTCCTCTACTCCTTCGAGCTAGCCGAGCCCCGAGCGCTCGCGT
>NW_025229258.1:6897-10560 GCF_018294505.1 Triticum aestivum | reverse complement strand
GAAAAATATTCCACGCCAAGCCGGTCACCGCTTCACGTGGCCATGTCAACTGTATTTCTGCCGAAGAAGCTCAAGAGGATCCCAACGTCGTTCTCGGTACGCTTCTTGTTAATTGCCACCCGGCATCTGTTCTTTTCGATACAGGAGCCTCTCATTCTTTTATATCTGAAAACTATGCTCGCTTGCATAACGTCGCATTCGGTGATATGCCAACCTCTATGGTAATTCAAACTCCGGGATCCAAATGGCAAACCTCTAGAGTAAGCCATGGAAATGAAATCCAAGTCGACAGACTTGTTTTTCTCGCATCTTTGATAGCCCTTAAATCTTCAGATATTAATATCATTTTGGGTATGGACTGGATGTCAGCTCATCAAGCCAAAATTGATTGCTTCTCTAGGACTGTTCAACTCACCCATCCTTCGGGGAAGATAGTCAATGTCTTGACCCGAATAGCCAAGCGACGATTATATTCTCTTAACGCCAGCCCCTTGCCAGACCTTGAGGACGTGCCGGTAGTCTGTGACTTCCCGGATGTCTTTCCAGAGGAATTGCCAGGTGTTCCACCTGACAGGGATGTTGAGTTCGTGATAGACCTCATTCCAGGAACCGTTCCGATTGCTAGAAGACCCTATAAGATGGCACCACTAGAACTAGCCGAGCTTAAGAAACAACTCGATGAGTCCTTGAAAAAGGGTTTCATCCGACCTAGCTCATCTCCGTGGGCTTGCCCCGTCCTATTCGTTAAGAAGAAGGATGGTACGGACCGGATGGTTGTAGATTACCGACCTGTCAATTTGGTCACAATCAAGAACAAATACCCGCTTCCCAGGATCAACGACCTGTATGATCAGCTCGCTGGATCCTCAGTCTTCTCCAAGATGGATTTGAGGTTGGGCTACCATCAAATCAAAATCAGAAACGGGGACATTCCTAAAACGGCCTTTGTTACTCGTTATGGCCAATACGAGTACACCGTCATGTCCTTCGGTTTAACCAACGCTCCAGCCACCTTTTCTCGGTTAATGAACTCAATCTTCATGGAGTATTTGGATAAATTCGTCGTAGTTTATCTCGATGATATACTCATCTACTCCAAGAACGAGGAGGAACATGCCGAACATTTAAGGCTAGTGTTGAAGAAACTTCGAGAGCATCGCCTTTATGCCAAATTTTCAAAATGTGAATTCTGGTTGTCAGAAGTGACCTATCTGGGTCATGTAATATCTGGTAAAGGTATTGCTGTTAACCCTGAGCGAGTTCAAGCCGTCCTTAATTGGACTCCACCTGAATCGGTCAAGCAAGTTCGGAGTTTTCTAGGCTTAGCGAGCTATTGCCGTCGCTTTGTCGAGAACTTCTCCAAAGTTGCTAAACCTCTAACCGAACTTCTCAAGAAAGATAAGAAGTTCGAATGGACTCCACAATGTGAGCACAGCTTTCAGGAACTGAAAAGACGCCTGACCTCTGCTCCCGTGCTGGTACCGCCAGACTTCTCCAAAGACTTTGTTATCTACTGCGACGCCTCGCGACAAGGACTAGGTTGCATTCTCATGCAAGATCGACACGTAATTGCTTACGCTTCACGGCAATTGCACCCACATGAGGAGAATTATCCTACTCATGATCTAGAGCTTGCAGCCGTAGTCTATGCACTTAAGACCTGGCGACATTACCTCCTCGGTAATCATTGCGAAATATTCACTGATCACCAAAGTCTGAAGTATATTTTCACCCAACCGGATTTGAATCTCAGGCAGAGACGTTGGGTTGAATTGATCACAGACTTCGACTTAGGAATAACCTACACTCCAGGGAAAGCCAACGTCATGGCTGATGCGCTAAGTCGTAAATCTTATTGTAACAACCTGATGTTACAACAAAGTCAACCGCTTCTCCATGAGGAATTTCGGAAGCTTAACCTTCACATTGTACCTCAAGGTTTTCTTTCCACCTTGGTAGCAAAACCTACTCTTACGGATCAAATCATCGCTGCCCAAAAGCGAGATAAGGGAATATCTAAAATCAAAGAGAACATTGCTAGCGGAGGTGCTAGTTGTTTCTCCACCAATGATCATGGTGTTGTGTACTTTGAGAACCGTCTAGTGGTTCCCATGAACCAGCATCTACGGCAGTTGATCCTTAAGGAGGCTCATGAATCTCCTCTCACCATTCATCCCGGTAGCACTAAAATGTATCAGGACCTACGCCAGAGGTTCTGGTGGACTAGGATGAAAAGAGAAATTGCTCAGTATATTGAAAATTGCGACGTCTGTCGTCGTGTAAAAGCAGAGCATCAACGGCCTGCTGGTACCCTTCAACCCTTAGCTATTCCTGAATGGAAATGGGATAAAATTGGTATGGACTTCATTACCGGTTTTCCCAGGACCAAAAGAGGGAATAATGCTATTTCCGTCGTGGTCGATCGTCTTTCCAAGGTAGCTCATTTCCTACCTGTTCGTGAGAGTATAACCGCTAGTCAGCTGGCAGACTTATACATCTCCCGAATAGTGTCCCTCCATGGTGTTCCTTTGGAAATCAATTCGGATCGAGGAAGTCTTTTCACCTCTCGATTTTGGGAAAGTTTCCAAAATGCTATGGGAACTCGTCTCTCCTTTAGCACCGCCTTCCACCCTCAGTCGAGTGGTCAAGTGGAACGCGTCAATCAGATTCTAGAAGACATGCTTCGAGCCTCTGTTATCTCTTCCGGAATGGACTGGGAGAAGTGCCTTCCATTTGCCGAATTCGCTTACAACAACAGCTATCTATCTAGCTTGGGTAAAGCCCCTTTTGAAGTTCTCTATGGACGACGATGTCGAACACCCCTTAATTGGTCAGAAACCGGGGAAAGACAATTCTTTGGCCCGGATATGATTCAGGAAGCAGAAGAACAAGTTCGTATCGTTCGTGAAAAGTTGAAAACAGCCCAATCTCGTCAAAAGAGTCAATATGACCGAAAACATAAGGCTATGACTTTCGAAATTGACGAGAAGGCTTATCTTCGGGTCACCCCTCTGAAGGGAACCCATCGCTTCGGTATCAAAGGCAAATTGGCTCCTCGTTACATTGGACCCTTTCGCATTCTCGCCAAACGAGGAGAAGTTGCCTACCAATTGGGACTACCTCCGCACCTCTCCAGGGTCCACGATGTCTTCCACGTTTCTCAACTCAGGCGTTGCTTCTCGGATCCTATCTGTGGAGTGGACCACGAAACGCTTGATCTCCAAGATGATCTTACATATCGAGAGTACCCCATCCGTATCCTCGATCAGGCTGAGCGTACCACTCGACGTCAGAACATCAAGTTCCTCAAAGTTCAGTGGTCTCATCATTCTGAGGATGAAGCAACTTGGGAAAGGGAGGATCGTCTTCGACTTGAGTATCCCGCCTTCTTCCCGGAGGAACCCAAATCTCGGGACGAGATTCTTTTGAGTGGGGGTGAGTTGTCACACCCTAGCTAGTTATGCATTAGAGTGTTGCATCATGTTTACTTTTTCATCAGAAACTTGAAATGGGGATGACAGAACCCCCAGTCCCCTCTGAAACCAACTAGGGTTACTAAAATAATTTTTCAATGAACCTGAAATGCCCTTCTAAAATGCCCATCATTTTTGTCTTGGTTCAGAACCTCTGCCAAAAGTGGTGCACATTTTCCTAGGCCATCCT
>NW_025229258.1:0-3740 GCF_018294505.1 Triticum aestivum | reverse complement strand
CTTACCTGGCGCCACCGCAGGCCCACCAGCCAGCCCACCTGGCCGGCCCAGCCCGGCCACCGCTCCAGCGAGCTGCTTGGCTCGCCAGGCAGGCAGCCAAGGTGCTCGGCGGCGGCACCGCAGCTCGCCACGCAGCTGCTCGCCGCCTCGCCGCCTCCCTCGCTCGGCTAACGCCGTGAACCGGCCTCCCTCTCTCCCCCGAACCCCCCAGACACCCCTCTCCTCTCCAGCTCCTCCCCCTCGCACGCCTCAGCCATGGCCGACGCCACCGTCGCCGCACCACCGTCGTAGCCGTGTTCCCCGTCGTCTCCACGCCGCGCCACCCTGTCCAGAAGCTCCGCCGTCCTCTACTCCTTCGAGCTAGCCGAGCCCCGAGCGCTCGCGTGCCTCGAAGCCGCCGCACCGACCTCGCCCGAGCTCGCCGTCGCCGGAGATCCCTTTCAACGCCGTCGCTGCCTCAGCTCGTCCCCGACCCCGCCGGTGGCCTCTACGGGAGCGCTGTGAGCCTAGCTACTCCCGCGACCCTCTCTCTCTCATTCCCGAGCCGTGTAGCCACCGCACGAGGATCACACGCCCGCACCGTCGCGGACCTCGTCGCCGACGTGCTTCCAGCCACACTCCGGCCACAAGATGGTGTCCATCTTACTCACCGAGTTCCGCAGCACCTAGCCAGCCACTCCCCGAGCCTCACCGACCCCTCTAGCGCCAAGTTCACCTTCGGTCGAACCCCGGTGGCCGCCAAAGTCGTCGCCGGCGCCAACTCCGGCCACCCCGACCCCAACGGGCTCCGCCAAGAGCTGCGGGTTGTCCTCGGCTCCACTCCGGTGGCCTCTGCGGTCCATTTGGTGGCCGAAATGGCCAAAACCACTCCCGCCGCCGCGTCGGGCTCGCCGGCGACTAAACGCCGGCAGCCGACTTTGACTTTGACCACGGGTGGGCCCTGGTTGACTCCCCTGAGTCAATGACAGATGGGGCCCAGCCCTGTTAATTAAACAGGATTAGTTTTAATTAAGTTTTAATTAAAATAATCACCCTGACATGCGGGACCCACTGTCAGGTTTGACCCAGACCTGTTCCGTTGACCTGCTGACGTCACACTGACGTCAAGCTGACGCAGTAATTGAATTTCTGGATTTAAATTAAATCAGGAAATTCCAGAATATTATTTAAACTTCAAAAATTCATAACTTTTATTCTGTAACTCCAAATTGGACAAATTATATATGAAAAATGATCAGAAAAATCCAATCTATCCATCTGTACTATTTTCATGCATGATCAAACAAGTTAAATTGATGTTTTGAGCAGAACAAGAAAAGGCACTTTAAAAGGCCATATTTGAATTTGGAATTTGAATCTTTGATTCAAATTTGTTCAAACCCTTCTGGCTTTAGTTGCATTAGCCCAACACACTCATATTGCCATGTTTCATGCATGCATCATATTGTTGCACATTGTTTGGTGATGCTTGTGTATCGATGTCCTTTGCGACAGGTTCTGTCCCCGAGGAGTACCGCGATTACCCTAACGAAGAACCGTATCCGTGCATCGAACCATCAGGCAAGCAACCAACCATTTGATCATATCGATACAATCCCATGTTCTCGCTCCTGCTCTCTTTTACTGCATTAAGACAACGCGATTCAAACTGCTGTGTGCTACGGTAGTTGAACCCATTTCCTCTGCATGACCTGTCATTGCCACAGTAACTAGATGAAACCCACTAGCATGTGTAGGAGTTGCTTGAGCCATATGTATGTGTTGTTCCTACCTTGCTATGCCTGCTATGCTTAGAGTCGTGTCAGGTCTGGTTCATCTGGGTGATGGGCTAGAGTGAAATGTTATGTCGGTAATGAGAGTGGTGTGGTGAACACGATTTGGTAAAGGTATCGATGAGAGGCCATGTAGGAGTACATGGTGGGTTGTTTCATTGAAGCCGACCTTAAGCACTGAGATCTGTATGTGTGATTTAAGAATCAGCTACTACCATGCATTGGGCCCGAAACCAATGGACCCTCTCGACTTCTTATTCACCCTAGTTCTCCGTCCAGGAGTTGCAAGTAGTTTCTGGTGTTTGTAGCCTACTGGAGGCCGTGGACAGCGCTGACCGTAGGGGTGGGCTGTGATGCGGTAGGTACGTGGCACGGTGTACCGAATACCCGTTAGGTATCTCGGGAACCCTGTTCACATCGTTCGGGGCCGTATGGGAAACCTCGGCCGGACTCCCTGCGGATGGAACCTGAATAGGCGATAAACCTGGACTGGAGGCTTAGGTGATTAGGTAGGTCGTGGCCGACACCCACGTTGGGCTTCCGCTTGAAGGTGGCCGAGTACATGTCGTGTAAGCAACGATAAGTGGTGAGAGCGTGTATGAAGAAGTACACCCCTGCAGGGTTAACATGATCTATTCGAATAGCCGCGTCCGCGGTAAAGGACTACTTGGTTGCCTATACAGTTCATAGACAAGTAAATGGAAAACTACTAAAAGCCTCAAGATAAGTGTGAGTGCCGAGGATGGCTCTTCCGTAGGAAGACGGAGGTGGATCCTCGGTAGTGTATTGAAGTGGTGAGTAGTGGACTCGTGTGCGCAAAACCATTTCAAGTTGGAGTATCGTAGGATAGTCTAGCCAAGAGTCAAAGCTGGCTTGCTGCAATAACTCCACCAACCCTTCTTGATACTATGCATGTATGTAGGATCTGATGTAAGTCTTGCTGAGTACCTTTGTACTCATGTTGCTATAATCTACATTTTTACAGAAGACGCTGCAACCCCTTCTGATGGGTTCTATGTAGACGTTGACATCAACGAGTAGGCTAAAGACCCAAGTGGTGACCCTGAGCTTGTGGAGGACCACGTAGTATAGCTAGGCTTTCCAAGCCTCTTTTATTTTACTAGTTGTCTGTACTCAGACAAGTTACTTCCGCTATTGGCTTGTATGACTGTATGACTTGTATGTTGGGTCGCGAGACCCGTACCTTTGTGTATGTTATGTATGGCTCCCTAAGCCCTAAATAAAGTACTTGTGTCATAGAGTCATGTTGTGATGCTTCATTGTATTTGCACATATCGAGCATATTGTGTGTATGATTGAAATGCTTGGTATGTGTGGGATCTGACTATCTAGTTGTTTATCTTTAGTAGCCTCTCTTACCGGGAAATGTCTCCTAGTGTTACCGCTGAGCCATGGTAGCTTGCTACTGCTCTGGAACACTTAGGCTGGCCGACATGTGTCCTTCCTCGTTCCTGTGTCTGTCCCTTCGGGGAAATGTCACGCTTTGAGTACCGGAGTCCTGTTAGCCCGCTACAGCCCGGTTTACCGGAGTCCTGCTAGCCCAGTGCTACAGCCCGGACCCACTTGCTGATGACCGACACGTTCGAAGCTGGGTCATGGATGCCTGTCCCTGTAAGTCTGTGCCACTTTGGGTTTACGACTAGTCATGTCAGCCCGGGCTCCTTATCATATGGATGCTAGCGACACTATCATATACGTGAGCCAAAAGGCGCAAACGGTCCCGGGTAAAGGTAAGACGACACCCGTGGGGATACCGTGCGTGAGGCCGCAAAGTGATATGAGGTGTTACCGGCTAGATCGATGTGACATCGAGTCGGGGTCCTGACACCAGTACTCGCCTAAGTGTTTGAAAATCCTACCGAGTGGTGAGCCAGCCTCCCACTCGGGGGCTTAGCTGCAGTCCAGTACTCGCCTAAGTGTTTGAAAATACTACCGAGTGGTGAGCCA
>NW_025229257.1:24745-25686 GCF_018294505.1 Triticum aestivum | reverse complement strand
AAACATTGAAGTGCCCGTGTAACAGATGAGTTCTCGTCTGAAACCCTGATACTCCGAAAGAGTTCGTCCAGTTTGTACATGAAGTGTGTCCAGTTTTTGCCGTGACCCTCTCTACTCTTTCGCACATGCTATGCGGGTGAAATGATGATACCATGCCAAGTTTCAACATTTCCAGAATTCATTTTGTAGTGATTTGCAATTTCACGGTCATTTAGCTCTCTAAACAATTAGGTAAATGACCGAAAAACAACAAATGATGTCAGAACATGATGCTAATTGATGAAGTCGCTTTGAATGCTGCATACTGAACACAAAAGAAGTCCGGAGTTCAAATAAGTTTAAAAAACATTGAAGTGCCCGTGTAACAGATGAGTTCTCGTTCGAAACCCTGATACTCCGAAAGTGTTTGTCCAGTTTGTACACGAAGTACGTCCAGTTTTTGCCGTGACCCTCTCTACTCTTTCGCACATGCTATGGGGGTGAAATGATGATACCATGCCAAGTTTCAACATTTCCAGAATTCTTTTTGTTGTGATTTTCAATTTCACAGTCATTTAGCTCTCTAAACAATTAGGTAAATGACCGAAAAACAAGAAATGATGTCAGAACATGTTGGAAATTGATGACGTCACTTTGAATGCTGCATACTGAACACAAAAGAAGTCCGGAGTTCAAATAAGTTCAAAAAACATTGAAGTGCTCGTGTAACAGATGAGTTCTCGTCTGAAACCCTGATACTCCGAAAGAGTTTGTCCAGTTTGTACACGAAGTGCATCCAGTTTTTGCTGTAACCCTCTCTACTCTTTCGCATATGCTATGCGGGTGAAATGATGATACCATGCAAAGTTTCAACATTTTCAGAATTCATTTTGTAGTGATTTTCAATTTCACGGTCATTTAGCTCTCTAAACAATTAGGTAAATGACCGAAAACCAACAAAT
>NW_025229257.1:23695-24361 GCF_018294505.1 Triticum aestivum | reverse complement strand
CAATTAGGTAAATGACCGAAAAACAACAAATTATGTCAGAACATGTTGGAAATTGATGACGTCGCTTTGAATGCTGCAACTGAACACGAAAGAAGTCCGGAGTTCAAATAAGTTTAAGAAACATTGAAGTGCCCGTGTAACAGATGAGTTCTCATCCGAAACCCTGATACTCCGAAAGAGTTTGTCCAGTTTGTACACGAAGTGCGTCCAGTTTTTGCCGTGACACTCTCTACTCTTTTGGACATGCTATACGGGTGAAATGATGACACCATGCCAAGTTTCAACATTTTCAGAATTCATTTTGTAGTGATATTCAATTTCACGGTCATTTAGCTCTCTAAAGAATTAGGTAAATGACCAAAAAACAACAAATGATGTCAGAACATGTTGGAAATTGATGATGTCGCTTTGAATGCTGCATACTGAACACAAAAGAAGTCCGGAGTTCAAATAAGTTTAAAAAACATTGAAGTGCTCGTGTAACAGATGAGTTCTCGTCTGAAACCCTGATACTCCGAAAGAGTTTGTCCAGTTTGTACATGAAGTGCGTCCGGTTTATGCCGTGACCCTCTCTACTCTTTCGCACATGCTATGCGGGTGAAATGATGAGACCATGCCAAGTTTCAACATTTCTAGAATTCATTTTGTAGTGATTTTCAATTTCAC
>NW_025229257.1:22976-23672 GCF_018294505.1 Triticum aestivum | reverse complement strand
GACCGAAAAACAACAAATGATGTTAGAACATGTTGGAAATTGATGACGTCGCTTTGAATGCTGCATACTGAACACAAAAGAAGTCCGGAGTTCAAATAATTTTAAAAAACATTGAAGTGCCCGTGTAACAGATTAGTTCTCGTCCGAAAACCTGATACTCCGGAAGAGTTTGTCCAGTTTGTACACGAAGTGCGTCCAGTTTTTGCTGTGACCCTCTCTACTCTTTCGCACATGCTATGCGGGTGAAATGATGATACCATGCCAAGTTTCAACATTTTCTGAATTCATTTTGTAGTGATTTTCAATTTCACGGTCATTTAGCTCTCTAAACAATTATATAAATAACCGAATAACAACAAATGATGTCAGAACATGTTGGAAATTGATGACGTTGCTTTGAATGCCACATACTGAACACAAAAGAAGTCCGGAGTTCAAATAAGTTTAAAAAACATTGAAGTGCCCGTGTAACAGATGAGTTCTCATCCGAAACCCTGATACTCCGAAAGAGTTTGTCCAGTTTGTACACGAAGTGCGTCCAGTTTTTGCTGTGACCCTCTCTACTCTTTCGCACATGCTATGCGGGTGAATTGATGATACCATGCCAAGTTTCAACATTTTCAGAATTCATTTTGTAGTGATTTTCAATTTCACGGTCATTTAGCTCTCTAAATAATTAGGTAAATGACCGAAAAA
>NW_025229257.1:19651-20273 GCF_018294505.1 Triticum aestivum | reverse complement strand
ATACTCCGAAAGAGTTTGTCCAGTTTGTACACGAAGTGCGTCCAGTTTTTGCCGTAACCCTCTCTACTCTTTCGCACATGCTATGCGCGTGAAATGATGATACCATGCCAAGTTTCAACATTTTCAGAATTCATTTTGTAGTGATTTTCAATTTCACGGTCATTTAGCTCTCTAAACAATTATGTAAATGATAGAAAAACAACAAATGATGTCAGAACATGTTGGAAATTGATGACGTTGCTTTGAATGCAGCATAATGAACACAAAAGAAGTCCGGAGTTCAAATAAGTTTAAAAAACATTGAAGTGCCCGTGTAACAGATGAGTTCTCGTCCGAAACCCTGATACTCCGAAAGAGTTTGTCCAGTTTGTACACGCAGTGCGTCCAGTTTTTGCTGTGACCCTCTCTACTCTTTCGCACATGCTATGCGGGTGAATTGATGATACCATGCCAAGTTTCAACATTTTCAGAATTCATTTTGTCGTGATTTTCAATTTCACAGTCATTTAGCTCTCTAAACAATTAGGTAAATGACCGAAAAACAACAAATGACGTCAGAACATGTTGGAAATTGATGACGTCGCTTTGAATGCCGCATACTAAAAACAAAAGAAGTCCGGAG
>NW_025229257.1:18989-19535 GCF_018294505.1 Triticum aestivum | reverse complement strand
TCCGAAATCCTGATACTCCGAAAGAGTTTGTCCAGTTTGTACATGCAGTGCATCCAGTTTTTGCTGTGACCCTCTCTACTCTTTCGCACATGCTATGCGGGTGAATTGATGATACCATGCCAAGTTTCAACATTTTCAGAATTCATTTTGTAGTGATTTACAATTTCATGGTCATTTAGCTCTCTAAACAATTAGGTAAATGACCGAAAAACAACAAAAGATGTCAGAACATGTTGGAAATTGATGACGTCGCTTTGAATGCTGCATACTGAACACAAAAGAAGTCCGGAGTTCAAATATGTTTAAAAAACATTGAAGTGCTCGTGTAACAGATGAGTTCTCGTCTGAAACCCTGATACTCCGAAAGAGTTTGTCCAGTTTGTACACGAAGTGCGTCCAGTTTTTGCCGTAACCCTCTCTACTCTTTCGCACATGCTATGCGCGTGAAATGATGATACCATGCCAAGTTTCAACATTTTCAGAATTCATTTTGTAGTGATTTTCAATTTCACGGTCATTTAGCTCTCTAAACAATTATGTAAATGA
>NW_025229257.1:15547-16149 GCF_018294505.1 Triticum aestivum | reverse complement strand
TGAACACAAAAGAAGTCCGGAGTTCAAATAAGTTTGAAAAACATTGAAGTGCCCGTGTAACAGATGAGTTCTCGTCCGAAACCCCGATACTCCGGAAGAGTTTGTCCAGTTTGTACATGAAGTGCGTCCAGTTTTTGCCTTGACCCTCTCTACTCTTTCGCACATGCTATGCGGGTGAATTGATGATACCATGCCAAGTTTCAACATTTTCAGAATTCATTTTGTACTGATTTTCAATTTCATGGTCATTTAGCTGTCTAAACAATTAGGTAAATGACCGAAAATCAACAAATGATGTCAGAACATGTTGGAAATTGATGACGTCGCTTTGAATGCTACATACTGAAAACAAAAGAAGTCCGGAGTTCAAATAAGTTTAAAAAATATTGAAGTGCCCGTGTAACAGATGAGTTCTCGTCCGAAACCTTGATACTCCGAAAGAGTTTGCCCAGTTTGTACACGAAGTGCGTCCAGTTTTTGATGTGACCCTCTCTACTCTTTCGCACATGCTATGCGGGTGAAATGATGATACCATGCCAAGTTTCAACATTTCCAGAATTCATTTGGTAGTGATTTTCGATTTCACGGTCATTTAGCTCTCT
>NW_025229257.1:10534-11658 GCF_018294505.1 Triticum aestivum | reverse complement strand
AAACAATTAGGTAAATGACCGAAAAACAACAAATGATGTCAGAACATGTTGGAAATTGAAGACATCACTTTGAATGCTGCATACCGAACACAAAAGAAGTCTGCAGTTCAAATAAGTTTAAAAAACATTGAAGTGCTCGTGTAACAGATGAGTTCTTGTCCGAAACCCTGATACTCCGAAAGAGTTTGTCTAGTTTGTACACGAAGTGCATCCAGTTTTTGCCGTGACCCTCTCTACTCTTTCGCACATGCTATGCGGGTGAAATGATGATACCATGCCAAGTTTCAACATTTTCAGAATTCATTTTGTAGTGGTTTTCAATTTCATGGTCATTTAGCTCTCTAAACAATTAGGTAAATGACCGAAAAACAACAAATGATGTCAGAACATGTTGGAAATTGATGACGTCGCTTTGAATGCTGCATACTGAACACAAAAGAAGTCCGGAGTTCAAATAAGTTTAAAAACATTGAAGTGCCCGTGTAACATATGAGTTCTTGTCCGAAAACCTGATACTCCGAAAGAGTTTGTCCAGTTTGTACACGAAGTGCGTCCTGTTTTTGCTGTGACCCTCTCTACTCTTTCGCACATGCTATGCGGGTGAAATGATGATACCATGCCAAGTTTCAACATTTTCAGAATTCATTTTGTAGCGATTTTCAATTTCACGGTCATTTAGCTCTCGAAATAATTAGGTAAATGACGGAAAAACAATAAATGATGTCAGAACATGTTGGAACTTGATGACGTCGCTTTGAATGCTGCATACTGAACACAAAAGAAGTCCGGAGTTCAAATAAGTTTAAAAAACATTGAAGTGCCCGTGTAACAGATGAGTTCTCGTCCGAAACCCTGATACTCCGAAAGAGTTTGTCCAGTTTGTACATGAAGTGCGTCCAGTTTTTGCTGTGACCCTCTCTACTCTTTCGCACATGCTATGCGGGTGAAATGATGATACCATGCCAAGTTTCAACATTTCCAGAATTCATTTTGTAGTGATTTTCGATTTCACGGTCATTTAGCTCTCTAAACAATTAGGTAAATGACCGAAAAACAACAAATGATATCAGAACATGTTGGAAATTGATGATGTCGCTTTGAATGCCGCATACTGAACACAAAAG
>NW_025229257.1:9844-10524 GCF_018294505.1 Triticum aestivum | reverse complement strand
TAGCTCTCTAAACAATTAGGTAAATGACCGAAAAACTACAAATGATGTCAGAACATGTTGGAAATTGATGACGTCGCTTTGAATGCTGCATACTGAACACAAAAGAAGTCCGGAGTTCAAATAAGTTTAAAAAACATTGAAGTGCCCGTGTAACACATGAGTTCTCGTCTGAAACCCTGATACTCCGAAAGAGTTTGTCCAGTTTGTACACGAAGTGCATCCAGTTTTTGCCGTGACCCTCTCTACTCTCTCGCACAAGCTATGCGGGCGAAATGATGATACCATGCCAAGTTTCAACATTTTCAGAATTCATTTTGTAGTGATTTTCAATTTCACGGCCATTTAGCTCTCTAAACAATTAGGTAAATGACCGAAAAACAACAAATGATATCAGAACATGTTGGAAATTGATGATGTCGCTTTGAATGCTGCATACTGAACACAAAAGAAGTCCGGAGTTCAAATAAGTTTAAAAAACATTGAAGTGCCCATGTAACAGATGAGTTCTCGTCTGAAACCATGATACTCCGAAAGAGTTTGTCCAGTTTGTACACGAAGTGCGTCCAGTTTTTGTCGTGACCCTCTCTACTCTTTCGCACACGCTATGCGGGTGAAATGATGATACCATGCCAAGTTTCAACATTTTCAGAATTCATTTTGTAGTGATTTTCAATTTCACG
>NW_025229257.1:8525-9488 GCF_018294505.1 Triticum aestivum | reverse complement strand
TGATACTCCGAAAGAGTTTGTCCAGTTTGTACAGGAAGTGCGTCCAGTTTTTGCCGTGACCCTCTCTACTCTTTCAGACATGCTATGCGGGTGAAATGATGATACCATGCCAAGTTTGAACATTTCCAGAATTCATTTTGTAGTGATTTGCAATTTCACGGTCATTTAGCTCTCTAAACAATTAGGTAAATGACCGAAAAACAACAAATGATGTCGGAACATGTTGGAAATTGATGACGTCGCTTTGAATGCTGCATACTGAACACAAAAGAAGTCCGGAGTTCAAAAAATATTAAAAAACATTGAAGTGCCCGTGTAACAGATGAGTTCTCGTCTGAAACCCTGATACTCCGAAAGAGTTTGTCCAGTTTGTACACGAAGTGCGTCCAGTTTTTGCCGTGACCCTCTCTACTCTTTCGTACATGCAATGCAGGTGAAATGATGATACCATGCCAAGTTTCAACATTTTCAGAATTCATTTTGTAGTGATTTTCAATTTCACGGTCATTTAGCTCTCTAAACAATTAGGTAAATGACCGAAAAACAACAAATGATGTCAGAACATGTTGGAAATTGATGACATCACTTTGAATGCTGCATACTGAACACAAAAGAAGTCCGGAGTTCAACTAAGTTTAAAAAACATTGAAGTGCGCGTGTAACAGATGAGTTCTCGTCCGAAACCCTGATACTCCGAAAGAGTTTGTCCAGTTTGTACACGAAGTGCGTCCAGTTTTTGCCATGACCCTCTCTACTCTTTCACACATGCTATGCGGGTGAAATTATGATACCATGCCAACTTTCAACATTTCCAGAATTCATTTTGTAGTGATTTTCAATTTCACGGTCATTTAGCTCTCTAAACAATTAGGTAAATGACTGAAAAACAACAATTGGTGTCAGAACATGTTGGAAATTGATGACGTCGCTTTGAATGCCGCATACTGAAAACAAAATAAGTCC
>NW_025229257.1:4549-5289 GCF_018294505.1 Triticum aestivum | reverse complement strand
CTCTCTAAATAATTAGGTAAATGACCAAAAAATAACAAATGATGTTAGAACATGTTGGAAACTGAT
Organism: Triticum aestivum; assembly: GCF_018294505.1. Lineage (NCBI taxonomy): Eukaryota > Viridiplantae > Streptophyta > Magnoliopsida > Poales > Poaceae > Triticum > Triticum aestivum. The sequence goes on along the minus strand of NW_025229257.1, from coordinate 5,223 downwards.
GATGTCGCTTTGAATGCTGCATACTGAACACAAAAGAAGTTCGGAGTTCAAATAAGTTTAAAAAACATTGAAGTGCCCGTGTAACAGATGAGTTCTCGCCCGAAACCCTGATACTCCGAAAGAGTTTGTCCAGTTTGTACACGAAGTGCGTCCAGTTTTTGCCGTGACCCTCTCTACTCTTTCGCACATGCTATGCGGGTGAAATGATGATACCATGCCAAGTTTCAACATTTTCAGAATTCATTTTGTAGTGATTTTCAATTTCACGGTCATTTAGCTCTCTAAACAATTAGGTAAATGACCAAAAAACAACAAATGATGTCAGAACATGTTGGAAATTGATGACGTCACTTTGAATGCTGCATACTGAACACAAAAGATGTCCGAAGTTCAAATAAGTTTAAAAAACATTGAAGTGCCCGTTTAACAGACGAGTTCTCGTCCGAAACCCTGATACTCCGAAAGAGTTTGTCCAGTTTGTACACGAAGTGCGTCCAGTTTTTGCCGTGACCCTCTCTACTCTTTCGCACATGCTATGCGGGTGAAATAATGATACCATGCCCAGTTTCAACATTTTCAGAATTCATTTCGTGGTGATTTTCAATTTCATGGTCATTTAGCTCTCTAACAATTAGGTAAATGACTGAAAACAACAAATGATGTCAGAACATGTT
>NW_025229257.1:4163-4539 GCF_018294505.1 Triticum aestivum | reverse complement strand
AGTTTTTGCTGTGACCCTCTCTACTCTTTCGGACATGCCATGCGGGTGAAATGATGATACCATGCCAAGTTTCAACATTTTCAGAATACATTTTGTAGTGATTTTCAATTTCACGGTCATTTAGGCCTCTAAACAATTAGGTAAATGACCGAAAAACAACAAATGATGTCAGAACATGTTGGAAATTGATGACGTCGCTTTGAATGCTGCATACTGAACACAAAAGAAGTCAAGAGTTCAAATAAGTTTAAAAAACATTGAAGTGCCCGTGTAACAGATGAGTTCTCGTCCGAAACCCTTATACTCCGAAAGAGTTTGTCCAGTTTGTACACGAAGTGCGTCCAGTTTTTGCCGTGACCCTCTCTACTCTTTCGCA
>NW_025229257.1:3437-4153 GCF_018294505.1 Triticum aestivum | reverse complement strand
GGTCATTTAGCTCTCTAACAATTAGGTAAATGACTGAAAACAACAAATGATGTCAGAACATGTTGGAAATTGATGACGTCGCTTTGAATGTTGCATACTGAACACAAAAGAAGTCCGGAGTTCAAATAAGTTTAAAAAACATTGAAGTGCCCGTGTAACAGATGAGTTCTCGTCCGAAACCCTGATACTCCAAAAGAGTTTGTCCAGTTTGTACACGAAGTGCGTCCTATTTTTGCCGTGACCCTCTCTACTCTTTCGCACATGCTATGCGGGTGAAATGATGATACCATGCAAAGTTTCAACATTTCCATAATTCATTTTGTAGTGATTTTCAATTGCACGGTCATTTAAATCTCTAAACAATTAGGTAAATGACCGAAAAACAACAAATGATGTCAGAACATGTTGGAAATTGATGACATCACTTTGAATGCTGCATACTGAACACAAAAGAAGTCCGGAGTTCAGATAAGTTTAAAAAACATTGAAGTGCCCGTGTAACTGATGTGTTCTCGTCCGAAACCCTGGTACTCCGAAAGAGTTTGTCCAGTTTGTACATGAAGTGCGTCTAGTTTTTGCCGTGACCCTCTCTATTCTTTCGCACATGCTATGCGGGTGAAATGATGATACCATGCCAAGTTTCAACATTTTCAGAATTCATTTTGTAGTGATTTTCAATTTCACGGTCATTTAGCTCTCTAAACAATTAGGTAAAT
>NW_025229257.1:0-745 GCF_018294505.1 Triticum aestivum | reverse complement strand
CTCTCTACTCTTTCGCACATGCTATGCGAGTGAAATGATGATACCATGCCAAGTTTCAACATTTTCAGAATTCATTTTGTAGTGATTTTGAATTTCACAGTCATTTAGCTCTCTAAACAATTAGGTAAATGACCGAAAAACAACAAATGATGTCAGAACATGTTGGAAATTGATGACATCGCTTTGAATGCTGCATACTGAATACAAAAGAAGTCCGAAGTTCAAATAAGTTTAAAAAACATTGAAGTGCCCGTGTAACAGATGAGTTCTCGTCCGAAACCCTGATACTCCGAAAGAGTTTGTCCAGTTTGGACACGAAGTGCGTACAGTTTTTGCCGTGACCCTCTCTACTCTTTCGCACATGCTATGCAGGTGAAATGATGATACCATGCCAAGTTTCAACATTTTCAGAATTCATTTTGTAGTGATTTTCAATTTCACGGTCATTTAGCTCTCTAAACAATTAGGTAAATGACCGAAAAACAACAAATGATGTCAGAACATGTTGGAAATTGAAGATGTCACTTTGAATGCCGCATACTGAACACAAAAGAAGTCTGGAGTTCAAATAAGTATAAAAAGCATTGAAGTGCCCGTGTAACAGATGAGTTCTCGTCCGAAACCCTGATACTCCGAAAGAGTTTGTCCAGTTTGTACACGAAGTGCATCTAGTTTTTTCCGTGACCCTCTCTACTCTTTCGCACATGCTATGCAGGTGAAATGATGATACCATGCCAAGTTTCAA
>NW_025229256.1:25228-25687 GCF_018294505.1 Triticum aestivum | reverse complement strand
AACAACTATGGAAATCACTCCGGGGCCCCAAAACTATGAGTAATAGTCCACGAAACGGGCCAGAATCGGCCAAGACTGTGAGTGTTGATGACCGACACATAAGCGCACCTTGGGGTTCAACAACTATGGAAATCGCTTCGGGGCCCCAAAACGGTGAGTAATAGTCCAAAAAGCGGGCCAGAATCGGCCAAAACTGTGAGTGTTGATGACCGACACATAACCTTGCCTTGGGGTTCAATACCTACGGAAATCACTCCGGGACCCCAAGACAGTGAGGAATAGTCTATGATACGGGCCAGAATCGGCCAAAACTGTGAGTGTTAATGACCGACACATAAGCGCACCTTGGGGTTCAACAAATACGTGAATCACGCCGGGGTCCCAAAACAGTGAGTAATAGTCCATGAAATGGGCCAGAATCGGCCAAAACCACGAGTGTTGATGACCGACACGTAAACG
>NW_025229256.1:24075-24683 GCF_018294505.1 Triticum aestivum | reverse complement strand
GGACCAGAATCGGCCAAAACTGTGAGTGTTAATGACCGACACATAAGCGCACCTTGGGGTTCAACAACTATGGAAATCACGCCGGGGCCCCAAAACAGTGAGTAATAGTCCACGAAACGGGCCAGAATCGGCCAAAACTGCGAGTGTTGATGACCGACGCGTAAACGCACCGCAGGGTTCGTTATTCGTGGAAATCACTTCGGGACCCTAAAACGGTGAGTAATAGTCCACGAAATGGGCCAGAATCGGAAAAACAGTGAGTGTTGATGACCGACACATAAGCGCACCCCTGAGTTTGTTAATCGTGGAAATCACTCCGGGACTCCCAAACAGTGAGTACTAGTCCACGAACCGGGCCAGAATCTGCCAAAACCGCGAGTGTTGATGACCGACACGTGAACGCACCCTAGGGTTTGATAATCGTGGAAATCACTAAGGGACCCCAAAATAGTGACTAATAGTCCACGAATCGGGCCAGAATCGGCCAACACCGCGAGTGTACATGACCGACACGTAAACGCACCCAGGGTTCGTTAATCGTGGAAATCACTTCGGGACCCCAAAACGGGGAGTAACAGTCCATAAATCGGGCAAGAATCGGCCAAAAC
>NW_025229256.1:19604-20250 GCF_018294505.1 Triticum aestivum | reverse complement strand
AGTGAGTGTTGATGACCGACACATAAGCGCACCCCTGAGTTTGTTAATCGTGGAAATCACTCCGGGACTCCCAAACAGTGAGTCATAGTCCACGAAATGGGCCAGAATCTGCCAAAACCGCGAGTGTTAATGACCGACACGTGAACGCACCCCAGGGTTTGATAATCGTGGAAATCACTAAGGGACCCCAAAACAGTGACTAATAGTCCACGAATCGGGCCAGAATCGGCCAACACCGCGAGTGTACATGACCGACACGTAAACGCACCCAGGGTTCGTTAATCGTGGAAATCACTTCGGGACCCCAAAACGGGGAGTTACAGTCCCTAAATCGGGCAAGAATCGGCCAAAACTACGAGTGTTGATGACCGACACGTAATTGCACCCCAAGGTTCATTAATCGTGGAAATCACTTCGGAACCCCAAAACAGTGAGCAATAGTCCACGAAACGGGCCAGAATCGGCCAAAACTGTGAGTGTTAATGACCGACACATAAGCGCACCTTGGGGTTCAACAACTATGGAAATCACTCCTGGGCCCCAAAACAATGAGTAATAGTCCACAAAACGGGCCAGAATCGGCCAAAACTGTGAGTGTTGATGACCGACACATAAGCGCACCTTGGGGTTCAACAACTATGGATAT
>NW_025229256.1:15944-16720 GCF_018294505.1 Triticum aestivum | reverse complement strand
AAACAATGAGTAATAGTCCACGAAACGGGCCAGAATCTGCCAAAACCGCGAGTGTTGATGACCGACACGTGAACGCACCCCAGGGTTTGATAATCGTGGAAATCACTAAGGGACCCCAAAACAGTGACTAATAGTCCACGAATCGGGCCAGAATCGGCCAACACCGCGAGTGTACATGACCGACATGTAAACACACCCAGGGTTCGTTAATCGTGGAAATCACTTTGGGACCCCAAAACGGGGAGTAACAGTCCATAAATCGGGCAAGAATCGGCCAAAACTGCGAGTGTTGATGACCGACACGTAAATGCACCCCAAGGTTCGTTAATCGTGGAAATCACTTCGGAACCCCAAAACAGTGAGCAATAGTCCAAGAAGCGGGCCAGAATCGGCCAAAACTGTGAGTGTTGATGACCGACACATAACCGCGCCTTGGGGTTCAACACCTAGGGAAATCACTCCAGGACCCCAAGACAGTGAGTAATAGTCTATGATACGGACCAGAATCGGCCAAAACTGTGAGTGTTAATGACCGACACATAAGCGCACCTTGGGGTTCAACAACTATGGAAATCACGCCGGGGCCCCAAAACAGTGAGTAATAGTCCACGAAACGGGCCAGAATCGGCCAAAACTGCGAGTGTTGATGACCGATGCGTAAACGCACCGCAGGGTTCGTTATTCGTGGAAATCACTCCGGGACCCTAAAATGGTGAGTAATAGTCCACGAAATGGGCCAGAATCGGAAAAACAATGAGTGTTGACGACCGACACAT
>NW_025229256.1:14851-15934 GCF_018294505.1 Triticum aestivum | reverse complement strand
CGGGCCAGAATCGGCCAAAACTGTGAGTGTTGATGACCGACACATAACCGCGCCTTGGGGTTCAACACCTAGGGAAATCACTCCAGGACCCCAAGACAGTGAGTAATAGTCTACGATACGGACCAGAATCGGCCAAAACTGTGAGTGTTAATGACCGACACATAAGCGCACCTTGGGGTTCAACAACTATGGAAATCACGCCGGGGCCCCAAAACAGTGAGTAATAGTCCACGAAACGGGCCAGAATCGGCCAAAACTGCGAGTGTTGATGACCGATGCGTAAACGCACCGCAGGGTTCGTTATTCGTGGAAATCACTCCGGGACCCTAAAATGGTGAGTAATAGTCCACGAAATGGGCCAGAATCGGAAAAACAATGAGTGTTGACGACCGACACATAAGCGCACCCCTGAGTTTGTTAATCGTGGAAATCACTCCGGGACTCCCAAACAGTGAGTAATAGTCCACGAAACGGGCCAGAATCTGCCAAAACCGCGAGTGTTGATGACCTACACGTGAACGCACCCCAGGGTTTGATAATCGTGGAAATCACTAAGGGACCCCAAAACAGTGACTAATAGTCCACGAATCGGGCCAGAATCGGCCAACACCGCGAGTGTACATGACCGACACGTAAACGCACCCAGGGTTCGTTAATCGTGGAAATCACTTCGGGACCCCAAAACGGGGAGTAACAGTCCATAAATCGGGCAAGAATCGGCCAAAACTGCGAGTGTTGATGACCGACACGTAAATGCACCCCAAGGTTCGTTAATCGTGGAAATCACTTCGGAACCCCAAAACAGTGAGCAATAGTCCACGAAACGGGCCAGAATCGGCCAAAACTGTGAGTGTTGATGACCGACACATAAGCGCACCTTGGGTTTCAACAACTATGGAAATCACTCCGGGACCCCAAGACAGTGAGTAATAGTCTACGATATGGACCAGAATCGGCCAAAACTGTGAGTGTTAATGACCGACACATAAGCGCACCTTGGGGTTCAACAACTATGGAAATCACGCCGGGGCCCCAAAACAGTGAGTAATAGTCCACGAAACGGGCCAGAATCGGCCAAAACTG
>NW_025229256.1:13568-14691 GCF_018294505.1 Triticum aestivum | reverse complement strand
ACTAATAGTCCACGAATCGGGCCAGAATCGGCCAACACCGCGAGTGTACATGACCGACACGTAAACGCACCCAGGGTTCGTTAATCGTGGAAATCACTTCGGGACCCCAAAACGGGGAGTAACAGTCCATAAATCGGGCAAGAATCGGCCAAAACTGCGAGTGTTGATGACCGACACGTAAATGCACCCCAAGGTTCGTTAATCGTGGAAATCACTTCGAAACCCCAAAACAGTGAGCAATAGTCCACGAAACGGGCCAGAATCAGCCAAAACTGTGAGTGTTGATGACCGACACATAAGCGCACCTTGGGTTTCAACAACTATGGAAATCACTCCGGGGCCCCAAAACAATGAGTAATAGTCCACGAAACGGGCCAGAATCGGCCAAAACTGTGAGTGTTAATGACCGACACATAAGCGCACCTTGGGGTTCAACAACTATGGAAATCACGCCGGGGCCCCAAAACGGTGAGTAATAGTCCACGAAACGGGCCAGAATCGGCCAAAACTGCGAGTGTTGATGACCGACGCGTAAACGCACCGCAGGGTTCGTTATTCGTGGAAATCACTCCGGGACCCTAAAATGGTGAGTAATAGTCCACGAAATGGGCCAGAATCGGAAAAACAGTGAGTGTTGATGACCGACACATAAGCGCACCCCTGAGTTTGTTAATCGTGGAAATCACTCCGGGACTCCCAAACAATGAGTAATAGTCCACGAAACGGGCCAGAATCTGCCAAAACCGCGAGTGTTGATGACCGACACGTGAACGCACCCCAGGGTTTGATAATCGTGGAAATCACTAAGGGACCCCAAAACAGTGACTAATAGTCCACGAATCGGGCCAGAATCGGCCAACACCGCGAGTGTACATGACCGACACGTAAACACACCCAGGGTTCGTTAATCGTGGAAATCACTTTGGGACCCCAAAACGGGGAGTAACAGTCCATAAATCGGGCAAGAATCGGCCAAAACTGCGAGTGTTGATGACCGACACGTAAATGCACCCCAAGGTTCGTTAATCGTGGAAATCACTTCGGAACCCCAAAACAGTGAGCAATAGTCCACGAAACGGGCCAGAATCGGCCAAAACTGTGAGTGTTGATGACCGACACATAA
>NW_025229256.1:7725-8227 GCF_018294505.1 Triticum aestivum | reverse complement strand
ATCACTCCGGGACCCCAGGACAGAGAGGAATAGTCTATGATACGGGCCAGAATCGGCCAAAACTGTGAGTGTTAATGACCGACACATAAGCTCACCTTGGGGTTCAACAACTATGGAAATCACGCCCGGGCCCCAAAACAGTGAGTAATAGTCCATGAAATGGGCCAGAATCTACAAAAACCGCGAGTGTTGATGACCGACACGAAAACACACCCCAGGGTTCGTTAATCGTGGAAATCATTGTGTTACCCCAAAACAGTGAGTAACAGTCCACAAAACAGGCCAGAATCGGCCAAAACTGCGAGTGTTCATGACCGACACGTAAACGCACCTCAGGGTTCGTTAATCGTGGAAACCACTCCGGGACCCCAAAACGGTGAGTAACAGTCCACGAAATGGACAAAAATCGGCCAAAACTACGAGTGTTGATAACCGACACGTAAGTGCACCGTGGGGTTGAACAACTATGGAAATCACTCCGGGGCCCCAAAACAGTGAGTAA
>NW_025229256.1:4783-5495 GCF_018294505.1 Triticum aestivum | reverse complement strand
GAAATCACTCCGGTTCCCCAAAACAGTGAGTAATAGTCCACGAAACATCCAGAATCTGCAAAAACCGCAAGTGTTGATGATCGACACATAAACGCACCCCAGGGTTCGTTAATCGTAGAAATCACTTCGGGACCCCAAAACAGTTCGTAATAGTCCACGAAACGGGCCAAAATCGGCCAAAACTGTGATTGTTGATGACCGACACATAAGCGCACCTTCAGGTTCAACAACTATGGAAATCACTCCGGGGCCCCAAAACAATGATAAATAGTGCACGAAATGGGCCGGAATCGGCCAAAACTGTGAGTGTTGATGACCGACACATAAGCGCAGCTTGGTGTTCAACAAGTATGGAAATCGCTCCAAGACCCCAAAACGGTGAGTGATAGTCCAAGAAACGGGCCAGAATCGACAAAAACTGTGAGTTTTGATGACCGACACATAAGAGCACCCCAGGGTTCGTTAATCTTGGAAATCACTTTGGGACCCAAAAACAGTGAGTAATATTCCATGAAACGGGCCAGAATCGGCCAAAACTGTGAGTGTTGATGACCAACACATAACCACACCTTGGGGTTCAACAACTATGGAAATCACTCCGGGACCCCAAAACAGTGAGTAATAGTCCATGAAATGGGCCAGAATCGGCCAAAAACTATGACTGTTGATGACCGACACATAAGCGCACCTTGGGGTTCAACAACTATGGAAA
>NW_025229256.1:936-1593 GCF_018294505.1 Triticum aestivum | reverse complement strand
GACCAACATGTAAACGCACCCCGGGGTTTGTTAATCATGGAAATCACTCTCGGACCCCAAAACAGTGAGTAATAGTCCACGAAACAGGCCAGAATCGGGCAAAACTGCGAGTGTTGATGACTGACACGTAAATGCACCCCGCGGCTCGTTAACCGTGGAAACCACTCCGGGACCCCAAAACAGTGAGTAATAGTCCACGAAACGGGCCAGAATCGGCCAAAACTGTGAGTGTTGATGATCGACACGTAAGCGCACCTTGGGGTTCAACAACTATGGAAATCACTTCGGGACGCCAACACGGTGAGTAAAAGTCCACCAAACGCGTCAGAATTGGCCAAAATTGTGAGTGTTGATGATTGACACGTGAACGCACCCCGGGGTTCGTAAATCGTGGAAATCACTCCGGGACCCCCAAAGCTAAGTAATAGTCCAAGAAACGGGCCAGAATCAGCCCAAACTGTGATTGTTCATGACCTACACTTCAGCGCACCTTGGGGTTCAACAACCATGAAAATCGCTTTGGGACCCCAAAACGGTGAGTAGTATTCCACGAAACGGGTCAGAATCGACAAAAACTGCGAGTGTTGATAACCGACAGGTAAGCGCACTCCGGGGTTCGTTATTCGTGGAAATCACTCCGGGGCCCCAAAGCAGTGA
>NW_025229256.1:0-843 GCF_018294505.1 Triticum aestivum | reverse complement strand
CGACACGTAAGCGCACCTTGGGGTTCAACAACTATGGAAATCGCTTTGGGGCCCAAAACCGGTGAGTAATAGTCCACGAAACGTGTCAGAATCGGCCCAAACCGCGAGTGTTAATGACCGAAACGTAAACGCACCCCAGGGTTCGTTAATCATGGAAATCACTACGGGACCCCAAAACAGTGAGTAATAGTACACGAAACGTGCCAGAATCGGCAAAAACTATGAGTGTTGATGACCGACACATAAGCGCACCTTGGGGTTCAACAACTATGAAACCGGTTTGGGGCCCCAAAACGGTGAGTAATAGTCCATGAAACGGGTCGGAATCGACCAAAACCGCGAGTGTTCATGACCAGATCGTAAATGCACCCAAGGGTTCGTTAATCGTGGAAATTACTCCGGGACCCCAAAACAGTGAGTAATAGTCCATGAAACGGGCCAGAATCGGCCAAAACTGTGAGTGTTGATGACCGACACGTAATCGCACCTTGGGGTTCAACAACAATGGAAATTGCTTTGGGGCCCCAAAACGGTGAGTAATAGTCCATAAAATGGGTCAGAATCGATAAAAACCGCGAGTGTTGATGACCGAAACGTAAACGCACCCCAGGGTTCGTTAATCGTGGAAATCACTCCGGGACCCCAAAAGAGTGAGTAATAGTCCACGAAACGGTCTAGAATCGGCCAAATCTGTGAGTGTTGATGACCTACACGTAAGCGCGCCTTGGGGTTCAACAACTATGGAAATTTGTTTGGGGCCCAAAAATGGTGAGTTATAGTCCACGAAACGGCTCAGAATCTGCCAAAACTGCGAGTGTTGATGACCGAAATGGAAACGCACCC
>NW_025229255.1:0-25688 GCF_018294505.1 Triticum aestivum | reverse complement strand
TATATATATATATCCCTATCTTTACCTAATAATAAAGCAGGGATTGACTCTGTGGGTTCACCGTCACAATACGCTTCTTTCCGTGAATTTACGCTTTCAGATTGAATATAAAACATATACGCGAGGTGATACTAAAATATAATTCTGATTGTACATGCACACTAAAAGTTTCGCTAAAATTCCTTAAAACAATCTTTGTGACTCGCCCGGGCCTCAGCCCCATCGATAGACCTTGCTGGCAGCCTCACAAACGGCAGCCCACATCGATGGCCCCGGGATTTATTCCTTCATGGCAGCCTCACAAACGGCAGCCCACAACCGATGAAGACAGGCAGGGACGCAAAAATAATGTGCTGGGAATTAATTAAAGGGAGTAACATTTCTTTTTTATGATTTTTATGTTTTTGTATTCCGTAGGGCCTAGACTTTCAAATATGTTTATTATTAGGGAAAGATTGTATGTTAAGTGAAATATACAAGCGCATTTGCATCTAGCATTGGTTTGGATATGTGGTCCATGTGCTTCTGCTGATGCACGCATGGCGCAGCCTCCACCTGTCCTCTATTACTCTCCCCACCGCAGCGAACACCATCATTGTCCATGAAATTATAAGTTAGTATAGCGAGGTGCTCGCGGGAACGACATGCTACTGTGCAATGACCAAACTCATCACCATGGAATTGACCACATTCATCTTGAATTGGTTGACAGTGTGACAAAGGGAGGGGCTGGCAAAAACAGCGTGTTAAAGTGTGATGACCAAGCTCACCTTGAGATTGATGATGGTCGTCGTTAATTGGTGGATGACTAACAACCATCGACGATGGTGATGAAGAGAAGTGACAATATGGACGGGCTACTATGCACATATAAGGATTTTTTTTTCCCGTTGTAATGCACGGGCTCGACCACTCTTGGAAGTCATCGTGCACTCAAGCCTAGGAATTTCCGGTAGACGGCAACTCGATACGCCTAGCTTTGCTAGCTAGCTATGTAGTCAAACTGTACAATGTACAACGTCCAACTATTGTTATCTTTCTTATCTCCTCTCAATTGCACAATCAATTTTTGTAAGGAATTTTCACCCGCAAAAAAAATTGTAAGGAATTTCACCACAATAGTATTATTGTACATAGTATGCTGAAATCAGCAAAATGTGGTCATATGAAAGAATACACTTAAGCCTTCTCATGGCAGCACAAACAAACAGTTTACTTACAAAATAGAAAGAATTGTAAAGAAATTGTCATTGTGAGGATTTTTTTTTTAGAAAAGGTGTCATTGTGAGGATACATTCAACTTTGGCCATAACATATGAAATGGCATGTGGGCTTTATATGTCTTGGTGATCATGCATCTCGATCTTTATTTTATAGATGATAAACCCTTACTCAAAAGATGACATGCTTGGGGTTGAGCCGCTCAAGCTACGATTTCCATATGAGCTTAACAAGAAGGTATCATGCTCACTCGAGCTAAGAAATGACACAAATGCTCATATGGCATTCAACATCGAGACATTTAGTCTCCTGCCATACTGCACACAGCCAGAAAGAGGCATCGTGTCACCACGATCCAAGTGTAGTATCAATGTAACATTGGAACAACAGGACAATTCTCCAAGAGATTTCCAGCACCCCGGCGTCTTTGTCGTGCGAAGCACCAAAGTGGATGATGTTCTTATATCTAGTGACATAACTAAAGACATGTTTGTTAAAGAGAGGGGCAACGTGGTTGATGAGGTAAATTTGGATGTTGTTTTTGATGCACAACTACTAGCACCTTGCCACTCAGAAGAACCCACGGAGGATTTGTCACTTGAGACTCTTAATACACTTTCTGGTACGGGCAATCTGAAGGCATCTGGTGTCCCACAGTTAAGTGCAAAAGAGACGGAAGAAACAGTTTCTGAGGTGAGCTTACTCAATGTCAAAATATAAGCATCAACTTTCTGGTTTAGCTGCCTATCTCATTTCTAAACCCTTCGTGTTTTTAACTTGTTTCTCACAGGTAGTCTCAGGCTCTCAGCCTCCAGCGAATCAACTGTACCCCTTGATGCCATGTTGATTGTAGCTTCAGATGAACCACCACAGCCACCATCTCCATTGCTTGAGGAACACAAGGACATGTACGAAAGTCTAGACTGCAGCTGTCTATAGTACTCCTTTATGTCACTTCTCCCAACGCCTTCCATATATTTTCACGCCCCAACTCCTCCCGTGTCGCCCCTGCGCGGCGACCGGTGGGAACCCTAGCACTGCTCCGTCCTCGTTCCTCCCCCGACCTCTCCTCCTCGCCGCCGCCGGGGCGCGCCGCCGGGCAAAGCCAGGTCGGCGGCGGCGGCGGCGGGATCTCTTCTCCCACGACTAGCTGGATCTAGCATGGGCGGATCGCGGTGGTTGTTGGCGGCGCGCTGGAGGCGGGGCGCGCCGGCGCGGGCTTGGGGGCGACGGCAGGGCTCACGCTCGTGATTTCCCCTGGTGTGCGTGGGAGTCCGCTCGGGGCGCGCGGCGGCGGCCCTCGGCAAGCGGTGGCGGGCGCTGGGCTCTCGGCAGCGCTCCGGCGTGTGCAGGCGGCGGTGGTCCCTGTGCGCTGTCGGCGGCTCCGTCTCTGACCCGGACGGCGCGGGGGATGGCGGCGGCCCGGTGTGGCCGGCGATCTGGATGCGGTGGTGCCGACGGCTCGCTGATCTGCCGGTGCTCCATGGTTCTGCCTGGTGGTGCTGGTGGTGACGGCGGCCCGTGCACGAGAGTTGGATCCCTTTGAACTGATCTGGGTGAAAACTTGCATTCGGCGTCTACTAAGGCCGGCGGTGGCGGCGCTATATGCGTCGTTCCCTTCTTGAAGGCATCGCCGTGGAGAAGTTCAATGCCACTCTCTGCCACCTTCAGAGGAAACCCTAGATCGAATGATCGGATGACGGCGGCGCTCTGGTGTCGTTCCTCCCTTGGGGGCGTCATTCTTGGAGGTACACACATGATCGAGGGACCAGAGGACGGATTCTTTGGTGGAGCGGTGATTCATCCTACACACCGATGGCGACGGATCTTGACGGCGTGGCGCAGTGCAGATTCGGAGTTTGCTGTGGGAGGATGGACTCGCGCAGGAGGACGACGCTGTCGGGCGTCGTGGTGGCGTCGATGGCAGAGAGACCTGGCATGGTACATGCAACAGTACAGTTCTGAAGATGGATTGGTGGCAGGTGGCTGCGGTGGCCTCATACCCAGCAGGCGTCCTAGTTGAGGAGTGCACCGGACTGGTAGGTGCCCCATACCAGACAGGCGTCCTGGTTGGGACCTTGGGTCTTAGATGTTTAGGTTTGGCTGCAATGTCTGTTTGGTATTAGGCCCAGACTATCTGCACCCCTTCATCAATTGGATAGGTGTAGCAACAGTTGTTGCGTAGACGGTGGCTTTAGTCTTGCTGTTGTTTGGCTTTGTAAGGTCTTGTGAGAATAATTAATAAAGTGGCCGTATGCATCGCCCGAATGCAGAGGCCGGGAATCATCCTCCTTTTCTAAAAAAACTTGTCGCTCTTTCAAAAATGTCATATGTACATATTTCTACAGTGGGTTGTCTTTTTAGTTGTCTATGGAATTCCAAAATGGAAAGAAACCTGAATAAGCTGTCGATTGGTACTAGATTTTATCTCATGTATCTAGCCTGACTGTGACAAGGTACTAACATTTCCCCGCAAAAAAAAGAGAGACAAGGTACTAACATTTGCAGAAAGTATGTTATATATGTAATGCGCCATGAAAATACTGGTTTAAAAGAAAGGTTTGTTCACATGTATTAATTGAGCCCATTTGGGATATAAACGTTCCCCTATTTCCGGTTGGAGATGGCTTATTTGGTGTGTGGAAGGTGCATGGAAAAAATACATAAGACATATATAGTCACTAGCTAATTGCTCGTGTGTTGCAGCGGGAGTATATACAGAAAGTGCCTAACATATATATTTAGGGCAGCATTTCAACTTTTTTATGGGATCCCTTCTTTTATTGTTATAAACCACTCTCCATCTTCTTCTTCTTCTTCTTCTTCTTCTTCTTCTTCTTCTTCTTCTTCTTCTTCTTCTTCTTCTTCTTCTTGCCGTTAGGATCCTCTACCGACAATCTTCGCCTCCTTGATCCTAAATTGTCACCTCTGTCAATGGCGCATCCGATTGGCACCCACACATATTTTGACTTGGAAACATGTAACTATCTCGTTTTGTTAACATAAAGAGAACCAGACATGGATTAGTTAGAAGATGCAATAAAGAAAACAATGATTTACAAAGTTACTACGTGTGCGGGGAAGAGTAGTTTATCTCGGCAATTGTTCTGAAAACCATAGACTGCATACATAATTAAAATGCATCATGTGTAATAATTCCTCTATTCCAGAATATAAGGCACAACAATTTTCATAAAAGTCGAAAGGTTGTAGAATAAAATGTCTACATGTGCAATAATTTTTTTAATAAAATATGTAAATACTTTTTACGATGGATCCAATGATACAAATTTGTTATTATAGATATTAATTTTTTTCTAAGAACATGATAAAAAATGCACAAGTTAAACTTTTGAAAATAATAATACTATATTTAATTAATAAAATATCATTAATATGTAACAAAATATATACAATTGGAAATTTATGATAAAAGTTTAACCCAAAATACAATTGCTCTAAAATTTCGGACAGAGTGCCTACTATGTACACATGAGACATGACAATGTTTTGGTTGCACCCAGTCATCCATCCAGACCATTAATCAAAGAAGCAAGCCTTCGGAGACACATTGAGAAGTGCTTCCTTGAAAGAAGCATGTGGAGAACAGTTATCACGAAGACATCCCATGGTGTACCTAGGTATGAACAGAACAATTAGCAAATTCAAAAGCACCACAGAAGCATCATCCCTAGCTCATAATCGTTTGCATAAAAGTACACTGATTTTCACCCGTAAAAAAAGTACACTGATTTCATCATCCACTGCCTATGTTAATTATTAATTCACGCTTAAATGGAGGAATCGACTCACGAACGGTTGGTTTCTCAATCGATAACACATGTTTGTCTATCACATGCATGCATGTAGTTCCTGGATCATCGGCTGGATGCTGTGCAAGATTCGCAGTTTTCCATCACACTCGGCCATCACGTGAAACTACCGACCGCAAACAAGAGACGTACGCTGACTTCGGCGGATACATAACGATCATGTCGTTGTCATCGAACAGCACTTGCAGTGTGCACTGAAACTTGCGGCCACTGTCTTCAGTCGCCTCACTGCATAGCCCGTCTTCTTTTGGCCGCCAGGGAATATCACAGATACGCACGCCGGTGCCCCGACAGCCATGGCGGGTTTGCTCTCCTCTGAGAGCTCACCGGAGGGGCGGCCCGACGCCAGCAACTTTGCCGACCTGGACGCGGAGGAGTAGGACGTCGTCTCACTGGCCGCCTGCGGCCGGAGTAGCGGCACGACGGCACGGACGGCACTGTGGAGCCAGGATTCGCGAACAGGTCAGCCTTGAGTTCGGCGTCTCCATGACAGTTGACAATACTAATTTTCTTTTGCTGTAATCCAGAGGGTTGGAGGGTCGTACCTGCCTAAGACTAGCCACAGTGGAAGTAATTTCAGTAGTAACATCGAGTCCAACTCAGCAAATTTGCTTATGTGACAATGAGTTAATGAGGAGAGAAGTAGTTGTAGTAACTTAACTAGTTACTGTAACATCACATGTTCCAATGCAATATAAGTCTATAACCTAATAAATGAATCTTTGCATGTTACCACACTTAAGTTACTACCCACTATGAAGGTAATAACATGGTCTAACGATATGTGTATGTTACTAGTCTATGTTACTCTTCATTGTGGCTAGTCTAATGGCATGTCAATCCTCGGCTCGCTGGCCGAGGATGAGGACGTCGGCGTACGGTAGCGGGCTGAGGATGAGGGAGATGGGATCTGGAGGAGCCTTCTATTTCGGATGGAGGAGGCGGCGGCTACGCAGCCCTAGGAGTGCGACGTGGGGAAGGAACGAAAAAACAGGAAGAGCAATTATCTCTACTTACTTAAAAAGAATGCAAGTTTTCCATTTCATCTTTCTTCGCACCACCCCTTCGTCCATCCTTCTATGTATATGATAATCAATCATCTTAATTTACTTACCTTCTGAACCAATTCCACTTTAATTTACTTACCAAACTTCTAATCAAAATATAAGGAAATTCATGGTCGGAATTTGATGAACATTTATTTACACAATCGCATTATTATTGATAGGTAAATCACAAGCTAATGTAGTAGAATATTTATATCCCGTTGCAACGCATGAGCATTGTTCTAGTTACACAAACAAATCAATGAAAAACCAAAGACCGTAGAGAGGTGGGAAACCATCGTACGTTGGGGGTGGGCCAAAGAGGTTCGACGAAACGTAAGATGGGAGACGGAGCACTCCGTTTCTTTTAGGTAGTGGAGAAAAGAAGAGATTCTTCGATAGGCGGAAGCTAATGTGCACTCGGTGGCAAGAAGAATAGCGGAAAAATGGGATAGAGATAGTTAAATCCAATTCCTAGGAGTTCCCTGCCCTTTTTGCACTATTCACACAACAAAGCTAATTAAAGAATCATACTCCCTCCGGTCCAAACTATAAGTAGTTATAGTTTTCTAAAAAGTCAAAGTTCTTTAACTTTGACCAAGTTTATAGCAAAAAATATCAACATCTACCATATTAAATAAATAAAATATGAAAATACATTTGATGGTGAATCTTATGGTATTGATTTGATATTATGAATAATGGTATATTTCTCTATAAATCTTATCAAAGTTAAGAAGTTTGACTTTTTGACAAACTAATACACCTTACATTTTGAAACGGAGGAAGTAGCTTACAAAAGGCAACAACAACAACAACACTGCACTTGTACTTAACACACAGATGCGTGCCACGTCCTCATATTTCATCTGGATCAATTAAAAAATTTACCATAGAGGCCTGCCAGCTCTGACATTTGGCCACCTCTATCCCCCAAGAGCCCGCGTTACCGCGTGTCCTAGAGCTTTCACAGGGCTTCCATGGCAGCAGAAGGCAAGCCCGGGCGTTGGCCAGGGTAAGGGAAGCCATAACTCCTTGATTGCGCATAGATGAGTTCATGTTCCTAGACAAGGCAGCCATATCTGATTACAAAATATACTTACATGTCAAAAGGCTATGAAATCATGGCCGTGCATTGTTACGGTCAAGAAGTTAGAACAAACGACAAGGAAACCTACGCGGCGCACGTCCAGGGGAGCATGCTTGGAGTTGCTGTTGTTTTCCTCCTCATGGGGCAATGATGCAATGGGAGATCGACTGTCCTCAGACCATTCCTCCAAAGGGGATTGGAGTGGATTTTGGCTTCTAGAGGTTTTAATCCCCCTCACCCCCTTCAAATCCACCTCAACCGAACAAAGCGCAAGGCTCTTATGAGAGATGGACATGCTCCAGGTCATTTCAAGAAAAGTGCCTTCCCGTTAAGACACCGAATATTTTGCTGGCTCATGCATGTTGCATGATGGCCGTGTGCATCCTTGGATGCAGAGGCCGGCGGTTTCAACCTCCTTTTCGACAAAAATGCATATTGCACGACAGGATAAATACTAGGAGCTTGCTACATAGGAAATTCTCCTACCTTCCTATCCTCTCAGTGGCATCTCAAAATTTAAGAAATTGCTCGACCTTTCAGCATGGATATCATAATCATGGGATATTGGAATATTTGGAGGGTCAAAACAAATAAATTAATAGACTAATTTTCAAGAATGGAAGCCCCCTAGGAGGCACAGATGACTTATTGCCCCAAGTAGGATCTTACTCTGGTTATCCATATAAAATAGCTAAACACATCAGCCCAAACTTCAATTCCTGGGTACAACACAATCTTTGATTCTGGCTCACTACTTTGTGTGCGCGTGTAAGGAAGTTGGAGTTATGTTGGCTCCGTCAGTTAGGAACTTAGGATGCATGCGAGGAGACTGAGCAAACGGGCCGCGAGCGGAGGGCTCGGCCGCACGCACGGGAGAAAGAAACGGAATGCCACACAGACAAGATTGATTTCATCCCAAATATCCCCATGCGTGCTTCTCTCAACAACCCCTCCAGTCGGTGGGAGTTGTGGCACACAACGCACAAGTGCGAAAACATAAAATAGAACAGCTGCATCAGGCCCTCCCTATCTAACCATCCATTCTGCGTATCGCGATTCGCGTAAATACATTTTTTTTCTCTTGCATAAAACATGTTTTAAAGTTTAAACTTTTGCAGCGTGGCAAAGTTTTCTATCTAGAATCTAGGATAAATTGTTCTGATTTTTTTGTCAAATATAAATATACAAATTATGATTTTCTAGACTAAAAAAATCATATTTTGTATATTTATGTTTGACAAAAAATTTTGAAAGATTTATCCTAGATTCTAGATAGAAAGCTTTGTATGCTGCAAAGGTTTGAACTTCAAGACATGTTATATGTGAGAGAAACAAAAAAAAATATCATATAAAAAGTTAGTTGTGTTGCACAGATCTTAAAGCAATATTAGACAACCAGGATAGCAGGGCCCATGTGCAGATGTTCTAAAAATCCACACTCCGCACAAGTGATCAGTGAAGAAGCCATGGCCATCCATCAGCACGTACTCCTTCTCCTTCTCCTCGGGGTGGCCGGGGTGTCAGGCCTTGCGCCCCGCCGCGCGTCCCCCCTCATCAAATCAACGTGCGCCGCGGCCATCCAAGGGCCACCTTCGCCGCCGACGCACAGGGGCTCACGGTCGTCGCGGCCAGCCTCATCGCCGCCAACGTCACGTCGACGGTGCGCGCCCTCAGACTAATGTAGACCGAACCCCGTGGCGAGATCCGATCCGTTGTTGTGGCCCGACCTTTCACGACACTCCACCACCAATAGCAGTAACCTCTCGCCCGCGCACGCGATGTACACGAAGTAGAGGGTTTGAACCTTGCGGCCCAGCACGAGAAAACCAATCTCGACGAAGGTACTCACGCGCAAAACAATTTCCACGAAGAGAAATCGCAACACAGAGGTTTTTTAAAGATCCCTTCAAAACTTGATACGGGTGTCTACCCTAAAAACACATCGTGTCTATTTCATAAAATATTACCTGCTTTTACAAAGAACTGAATTGGCTTTATATAATAGCCGTACACCCTAACTATCTTGGAAAACAAGCCTTGGTACGTACTTGAAAGAAAAGATAAAACATAAGTATATGCTAGTCTATTTAAGAAAACAAAAACTACTAGATTTGTTGCATGCATCGCCGGCCTCTGTTTTTATGTTGGAGGACCCAATCCAATTTCCTTCAAACATAGAAGACTCCACATATCATACGTCTGGTTTGCTACATGATATCTCTTGCACGACAGGAACAAAAACCACCAACGCAGCTTGACCCCTAGCCTGTCTTTTTTAAATGAATCTGATCTCCTTTTGTAGTACGAGACAACATTACCCTGCATGCCCGCATGCACACCAAAGCTTCCAGAGTACATGTACGTGTATGT
The DNA here is from genome assembly GCF_018294505.1 of Triticum aestivum. NCBI lineage: Eukaryota > Viridiplantae > Streptophyta > Magnoliopsida > Poales > Poaceae > Triticum > Triticum aestivum. Next base: position 16,128 of record NW_025229255.1, on the reverse strand, counting down.
CTTACCCACAAACGTGTCCTCATATTTTCCTTTAAACTAAAACAAACACAATCTATTTGTCTGGTCCGGATGGATACAAGTCACGGCAACTAGCTTTTTCTTATTTGTCGTGGTCGTAACTGTATCGACCATCGTAGTTAACTTACACGCGGTTATATCACAGACACCTCGTTGGCAGCATCCAGCAGTGCTTGGACATGTACAGGGACATGAATGGATGGGTCGTCGGCGCGGTCGACAACCTCTGTGTGGGCCGCATCGAGGCAGCGTCGATGAAGCTATGTATCTAGGGTAGGGTCATGGATTTGTCCAACATACCCTCCTCAAGGACATCTCTACAAAGAATTAGAAGCAGTCGAAGAGAAATCATCATCCACTCAACCATGAAGATGTGCTCACTCGACCACCTTTAAGACACTCGACCACCAGAAGATGAGAAACCCTCCACTCTGCAACGGTCAAGACTTAAACCATAACTTTATGGGCGTTTACAACACTTTACTGCAGACGTTACCAGTAACGCCCCTCCTTTATGAGCATTGAACCTTGTGTAACGGAGGGGAGTTGTGGTCCTGGCGTACTCTATATAAGCCACCCCCTCCTCTGGGACAAGGGTTTGCACTTTCTGTAATTCACACACATATATTCAGTCGACCGCCTCCGGGCTCCGAGACGTAGGGTTGTTACTTCCTCCGAGAAGGGCCTGAACTCGTAAAACTCGTGTGTACAACTCCTTCATAGCTAGGATCTTGCCTCTATATTCCTACCCCCTTATTCTACTGTCAGTCTTAGAACCACGACAGTTGGCGCCCACTGTGGGGCAGGTGTCTTAGCGACTTGTTGGAGAAGTTGCAATTTTTCCGACCCCCCTCATCATGGTTTCAGGCGGAGGTTTGGCTGAGGGCCGCGAGATCCGTCTCGGCGCGCTCGTGTTTGTCGCCGATGACTCCGCTTGGCTTCAGGAGACTCCACTCGACGTCGATGCGCTCCCCGCCCGCAGGGCGACGTACTTTCGCGCGTGCGTCCGCGGCGTCCTCCTGCGGCAACCGTCGACCCAGTATCAGTCGACTCCAGTAGTTTTCCCCCTCCCTGCGGCTCGCCGGAGCAAACGCTCCGGTCGGTCGAGGCTTCAGCAGTGGGTGAGGCATGCGGTGGCCTGCCAGTCGGCCACCCCTCAAGTCGCGGCGATCGAGCCCGAGGAAACTCTCTACGGCCTGTTCAATCTGTCGACTGGCTCCGTAGAGACCGCATCCGAGTGCGAAAGTAGCGACCCGGCGGCTGAAGTTCTGATGGCCAATGGACCACGCAGCCCTCCTGGCTTCACCCGTGAAGACGGAGGCGGCGGGAATGGCGATCCGTCGCACGTTCATGAAGAGTACCACCCCGAACCCCTCTCTTCGCAGTAGAGGGAGGAACTTCGCCGCCGGAACATGGATGCACTGCATACTCCTACAGTTGGAGAAACCCCTGAGGCCCAAGCCTTGGAGCAGGCGCGCTTGGCCAACTTGGCTGAGCGCACTCGACTGGAGAACCTCCAACGCACACTCGACGATCGCGCTCGGCAGCGCACTCCCGAATCCAGTCGACGCCAACTTTTTCCATCTTCGACTCAGGTATACTAAACACCGATCCAGAATCTAGCAGCTGCTGCCCGGATAGCAGAGTCGATCCAACCTTCCCAATTAGAAGCTGGCCGAGGTCTGGTGCAGATCAGAGCCTTGCTCCGGGCAGCGGGAGAGCAGAATATGGTCATGTCTCAGTCACGGAATAGGATCCATAGCAGATCCGTGGTCGCAGACATAGTTCAGTCGGCCCATAGCCCAAGATCGCCCCCGAGGCGTGAGGGACGTGGAGATCGGCGTGATCAGTACAAAAACCGAGAGCAGTATGATCGCCGTGCCGATCGCGATGATCGTCGTTGAGTGCCCACGCCTCCTCCAAGGAGTGGGCCATACGTGTCTCGGCCACATGAAGACAAACGCCCTCACAATGTCGGACGAGGTATTCCAGTCGACCCCAGGGAGCCAGGCTTTGATGCGAGATCTATTCTCGTGCAGGGTTTGGTCGACAGAAACAGAGCTCACCGAGAGGGCCATGACAGAGATCCGCAAACCAGCAACTGTTGGGGAACGTAGTAATTTCAAAAAAATTCCTACGCACACGCAAGATCATGGTGATGCATAGCAACGAGAGGGGGAGAGTGTGATCTACGTAGCCTTGTAGATTGACAACGGAAGCGTTTGGTTGATGTAGTCGTATGTCTCCATGGCCCGACCGATCAAGCACCGAAACTACGGCACCTCCGAGTTCTAGCACACGTTCAGCTCGATGACGATCCCCGGACTCCGATCCAGCAAAGTGTCAGGGAAGAGTTCCGTCAGCACGACAGCGTGGTGACGATCTTGATGTACTACCATCGCAGGGCTTCGCCTAAGCACCGCTACAATATTATCGAGGACTGTGGTGGAAGGGGGCACCGCACACGGCTAAGAATATGATCACGTGGATCAACTTGTGTGTCAAGGGGTGCCTCTTGCCTTCGTATATAAAGGATCCAAGGGGGGGTGCGGCCGGCCCTAGTAGGAGGCGCGCAGGAGGAGTCCTACTCCTACCGGGAGTAGGACTCCCCTCCCTTTCCTTGTCTAATTAGGAGAGGGGGAGGAAGGGAGAGAGGAGAAGGGGGCGCCGCCCCTCCCTCCTTGTCCAATTCGGACTAGGGGGAGAGGGGGCGCGCGGCCTGCCCTGGCAGCCCCTCCTCTTCTCCACTTTAGGCCCATGAGGCCCATTAACCCCCCGGGGGGTTCCAGTAACCCCCCGGTGCTCCGATTTTATCCGAAACTTCCCCGGAACACTTCCGGTGTCCGAATATAGCCGTCCAATATATCAATCTTTATGTCTCGACCATTTCGAGACTCCTCGTCATGTCCATGATCACATCCGGGACTCCGAACTAACTTCGGTACATCAAAACTCATAAACTCATAATATAACTGTCATCGAAACCTTAAGCGTGCGGACCCTATGGGTTCGAGAACAATGTAGACATGACCGAGACACGTCTCCGGTCAATAACCAATAGCAGAACCTGGATGCTCATATTGGCTCCTACATATTCTACGAAGATCTTTATCGGTCAAACCGCATAACAACATACGTTGTTCCCTTTGTCATCGGTATGTTACTTGCCCGAGATTCGATCGTCGGTATCTCAATACCTAGTTCAATCTCGTTACCAGCAAGTCTCTTTACTCATTCCATAATACATCGTATCGCAACTAACTCATTAGTTGCAATGCTTGCAAGGCTTATGTGATGTGTATTTCCGAGAGGGCCCAGAGATACCTCTCCGACAATCGGAGTGACAAATCCTAATCTCGAAATACACCAACCCAACATGTACCTTTGGAGACACCTGTAGAGTACCTTTATAATCACCCATTTACGTTGTGGTGTTTGGTAGCACACAAAGTGTTCCTCCGGCAAACGGGAGTTGCATAATCTCATAGTCATAGGAACATGTATAAGTCATGAAGAAAGCAATAGCAACATACTAAACGATCGGGTGCTAAGCTAATGAAATGGGTCATGTCAATCAGATCATTCACCTAATGATGTGATCCCGTTAATCAAATAACAACTCCTTGTTCATGGTTAGGAAACATAACCATCTTTGATTAATGAGCTAGTCAAGTAGAGGCATACTAGTGACACTCTGTTTGTCTATGTATTCACACATGTATTATGTTTCCGGTTAATACAATTCTAGCATGAATAATAAACATTTATCATGATATAAGGAAATAAATAATAACTTTATTATTGCCTCTAGGGCATATTTCCTTCAGTCTCCCACTTGCACTAGAGTCAATAATCTAGATTACACAATAATGATTCTAACACCCATGGAGCCTTGGTGCTGATCATGTTTTGCTCGTGGAAGAGGCTTAGTCAACGAGTATTCAACATTCAGATCCGTATGTATCTTGCAAATCTCTATGTCTCCCACCTGGACTAGATCCCGGATGGAATTGAAGCGTCTCTTGATGTGCTTGGTTCTCTTGTGAAATCTGGATTCCTTTGCCAAGGCAATTGCACCAGTATTGTCACAAAAGATTTTCATTGGACTCGATGCACTAGGTATGACACCTAGATCGGATATGAACTCCTTCATCCAAACTCCTTCATTTGCTGCTTCCGAAGCAGCTATGTACTCCGCTTCACATGTAGATTCCGCTACAACGCTTTGTTTAGAACTGCACCAACTGACAGCTCCACCGTTTAATGTAAACACGTATCCGGTTTGCGATTTAGAATCGTCCTGATCAGTGTCAAAGCTTGCATCAATGTAACCTTTTACGATGAGCTCTTTGTCACCTCCATATATGAGAAACATATCCTTAGTCCTTTTCAGGTATTTCAGGATGTTCTTGACCGCTGTCCAGTGATCCACTCCTGGATCACTTTGGTACCTTCCTGCTAGACTTATAGCAAGGCACACATCAGGTCTGGTACACAGCATTGCATACATGATAGAGCCTATGGCTGAAGCATAGGGAACATCTTTCATTTTCTCTCTATCTTCTGCAGTGGTCGGGCATTGAGTCTTACTCAACTTCACACCTTGTAACACAGGCAAGAACCCTTTCTTTGCTTGATCCATTTTGAACTTCTTCAAAATTTTGTCAAGGTATGTGCTTTGTGAAAGTCCAATTAAGCGTCTTGATCTATCTCTATAGATCTTAATGCCTAATATGTAAGCAGCTTCACCGAGGTATTTCATTGAAAAACTCTTATTCAAGTATCCCTTTATGCTATCCAGAAATTCTATATTATTTCCAATTAGTAATATGTCATCCACATATAATATCAGAAATGCTACAGAGCTCCCACTCACTTTCTTGTAAATACAGGCTTCTCCAAAAGTCTGTATAAACCAAATGCTTTGATCACACTATCAAAGCGTTTATTCCAACTCCGAGAGGCTTGCACCAGTCCATAAATGGATCGCTGGAGCTTGCACACTTTGTTAGCTCCCTTTGGATCGACAAAACCTTCTGGTTGCATCATATACAACTCTTCTTCCAGAAATCCATTCAGGAATGCAGTTTTGACATCCATCTGCCAAATTTCATAATCATAAAATGCGACAATTGCTAACATGATTTGGACAGACTTAAGCATCGCTACGGGTGAGAAGGTCTCATCGTAGTCAATCCCTTGAACTTGCCGAAAACCTTTTGCGACAAGTCGAGCTTTGTAGACAGTAATATTACCGTCAGCGTCAGTCTTCTTCTTGAAGATCCATTTATTCTCAATTGCTTGCCGATCATCGGGCAAGTAAACCAAAGTCCATACTTTGTTCTCATACATGGATCCCATCTCAGATTTCATGGCTTCAAGCCATTTTGCGGAATCTGGGCTCACCATCGCTTCTTCATAGTTCGTAGGTTCATCATGATCTAGTAGCATGACTTCCAGAACAGGATTACCGTACCACTCTGGCGCGTATCTCACTCTGGTTGATCTATGAGGTTCAGTAGTATCTTGTTCTGAAGTTTCATGATCATCATCATTAGCTTCCTCACTAACTGGTGTAGGTGTCACAGAAACAGGTTTTTGTGATGTACTACTTTCCAATAAGGGAGTAGGTACAATTACCTCGTCAAGTTCTACTTTCCTCCCACTCACTTCTTTCGAGAGAAACTCCTTCTCCAGAAAGTTTCCGAACTTAGCAACAAAAGTCTTGCCTTCGGATCTGTGATAGAAGGTGTATCCAATAGTCTCCTTTGGATATCCTATGAAGACACATTTCTCCGATTTGGGTTCGAGCTTATCAGGTTGAAGCTTTTTCACATAAGCATCGCAGCCCCAAACTTTCAGAAATGACAACTTTGGTTTTTTGCCAAACCACAGTTCATAAGGCGTCGTCTCAACGGATTTTGATGGTGCCCTATGTAACGTGAATGCGGCCGTCTCCAAAGCATAACCCCAAAACGATAGCGGTAAATCAGTAAGAGACATCATAGATCGCACCATATCTAGTAAAGTACGATTACGACGTTCGGACACACCATTACGCTGTGGTGTTCCGGGTGGCGTGAGTTGCGAAACTATTCCACAATTTTTCAAATGTACACCAAACTCGTAACTCAAATATTCTCCTCCACGATCAGATCGTAGAAACTTTATTTTCTTGTTATGATGATTTTCAACTTCACTCTGAAATTCTTTGAACTTTTTAAACGTTTCAGACTTATGTTTAAGTAGATATACCCATATCTGCTTAAGTCATCTGTGAAGGTGAGAAAATAAAGATATCCGCCATGAGCCTCAATATTCATCGGACCACATACATCTGTATGTAGATTTCCAACAAATCTGTTGCTCTCTCCATAGTACCGGAGAATGGTGTTTTAGTCATCTTGCCCATGAGGCACGGTTCGCAAGTACCAAGTGATTCATAATCAAGTGGTTCCAAAAGTCCATCAGTATGGAGTTTCTTCATGCGCTTTACACCGATATGACCTAAATGGTAGTGCCACAAATAAGTTGCACTATCATTATCAACTCTGTATCTTTTGGCTTCAACACTATGAATATGTGTGTCACTACTATCGAGATTCAACAAAAATAGATCACTCTTTAAGGGTGCATGACCATAAAAGATATTACTCATATAAATAGAACAACCATTATTCTCAGATTTAAATGAATAACCGTCTCGCATCAAACAAGATCCAGATATAATGTTCATGCTTAACGCTGGCACCAAATAACAATTATTTAGGTCTAATATTAATCCCGAAGGTAGATGTAGAGGTAGCGTGCCGACTGCGATCACATCGACTTTGGAACCGTTTCCCACGCGCATCATCACCTTATCCTTAGCCAATCTTCGCTTAATCCGTAGTCCCTGTTTCGAGTTGCAAATATTAACAACAGAACCAGTAACAAATACCCAGGTGCTACTGCGAGCATTAGTAAGGTACACATCAATAACATGTATATCACATATACCTTTGTTCACCTTGCCATCCTTCTTATCCGCGAAATACTTGGGGCAGTTCCGCTTCCAATGACCAGTCTGCTTGCAATAGAAGCACTCAGTTTCAGGCTTAGGTCCAGGTTTGGGTTTCTTCTCTTGAGTAGCAACTTGCTTGCTATTCTTTTTGAAGTTTCCCTTCTTCTTCCCTTTGCCCTTTTTCTTGAAACTAGTGGTCTTGTTGACCATCAACACTTGATGCTCCTTCTTGATTTCTACCTCCGCAGCTTTCAGCATTGCGAAGAGCTCGGGAATAGTCTTATTCATCCCTTGCATATTATAGTTCATCACGAAGCTCTTGTAGCTTGGTGGCAGTGATTGGAGAATTCTGTCAATGACGCAATCATCTGGAAGATTAACTCCCAATTGAATCAAGTGATTATTATACCCAGACATTTTGAGTATATGCTCACTGACAGAACTATTCTCCTCCATCTTGCAGCTATAGAACTTATTGGAGACTTCATATCTCTCAATCCGGGCATTTGCTTGAAATATGAACTTCAACTCCTGGAACATCTCATATGCTCCATGACGTTCAAAACGTCGTTGAAGTCACGATTCTAAGTCGTAAAGCATGGCACACTGAACTATCGAGTAGTCATCAGCTTTGCTCTGCCAGACGTTCATAACATCTGGTGTTGCTCCAGCAGCAGGCCTGGCACCCAGCGGTGCTTCCAGGACATAATTCTTCTGTGCAGCAATGAGGATAATCCTCAAGTTACGGACCCAGTCCATGTAATTGCTACCATCATCTTTCAACTTTGCTTTCTCAAGCAACGCATTAAAATTCAACGGAACAACATCACAAGCCATCTATCTACAATCAAGCATAAACAAGCAAGATACTATCAGGTACTCAGTTTCATGATAAATTTAGGTTCAATTAATCTACTTAAAGAGCTCCCACTTAGATAGATATCCCTTTAATCCTCTAAGTGATTATGTGATCCAAATCAACTAAACCATGTCCGATCATCACGTGAGATGGAGTAGTTTCATTGGTGAACATCACTATGTTGATCATATCTACTATCTGATTCATGCTCGACCTTTCGGTCTCCGTGTTCTGAGGCCATATCTGTATATGCTTGGCTCGTCAAGTATAACCTGAGTATTCTGCATGTGCAACTGTTTTGCACCCGTTGTATTTGAACGTAGAGCCTATCACACCCGATCATCACGTGGTGTCTCAGCACGAAGAACTTTCGCAACGGTGCATACTCAGGGAGAACAATTCTTGATAATTAGTGAGAGATCAGCTTATAATGCTATCGTCAATCAAAGCAAGATAAGATGCATAAAAGATAAACATCACATGCAATCAATATAAGTGATATGATATGGCCATCATCATCTTGTGCTTGTGATCTCCATCTTCGAAGCACCATCGTGATCACCATCGTCACCGGCGCGACACCTTGATCTCCATCGTAGCATCGTTGTCGTCTCGTCAATCTTATGCTTCCACGACTATCGCTACCGCTTAGTGATTAAGTAAAGCATTACAGCGCGATTGCATTGCATACAACAAAGCGACAACCATATGGCTCCTGCCAGTTGCCGATAACTCGGTTACAAAACATGATCATCTCATACAATAAAATTTAGCATCATGTCTTGACCATATCACATCACAACATGCCCTGCAAAAACAAGTTGGACGTCTTCTACTTTGTTGTTGCAAGTTTTACGTGGCTGCTACGGGCTTAAGCAAGAACCAATCTTACCTACGCATCAAAACCACAACGATAGTTTGTCAAGTTGGTGCTGTTTTAACCTTCGCAAGGACCGGGCGTAGCCACACTCGGTTCAACTAAAGTTGGAGAAACTGTCACCTGCAAGCCACCTATGTGCAAAGCACGTCGGGAGAACCGGTCTCGCGTAAGCGTACGCGTAATGTCGGTCCGGGCCGCTTCGTCCAACAATACCGCCGAACCAAAGTATGACATGCTGGTAAGCAGTATGACTTATATCGCCCACAACTCACTTGTGTTCTACTCGTGCATATAACATCAACATATAAAACCTAGGCTCTGATACCACTGTTGGGGAACGTAGTAATTTCAAAAAAATTCCTACGCACACGCAAGATCATGGTGATGCATAGCAACGAGAGGGGGAGAGTGTGATCTACGTAGCCTTGTAGATCGACAACGGAAGCGTTTGGTTGCTGTAGTCGTACGTCTCCACGGCCCGACCGATCAAGCAACGAAACTATGGCACCTCCGAGTTCTAGCACATGTTCAGCTCGATGACGATCCCTGGACTCCGATCCAGCAAAGTGTCGGGGAAGAGTTCCGTCAGCACGACGGCGTGGTGACGATCTTGATGTACTACCGTCGCAGGGCTTCGCCTAAGCACCTCTACAATATTATCGAGGACTATGGTGGAAGGGGGCACCGCACACGGCTAAGAATATGATCACGTGGATCAACTTGTGTGTCAAGGGGTGCCTCTTGCCTCCGTATATAAAGGATCCAAGGGGGGTGCGGCCGGCCCTAGTAGGAGGCGCGTAGGAGGAGTCCTACTCCTACCGGGAGTAGGACTCCCCTCCCTTTCCTTGTCTAATTAGGAGAGGAGGAAGGAAGGGAGAGAGGAGAGGGGGGCGCCGCCCCTCCCTCCTTGTCCAATTCGGACTAGGGGGAGAGGGGGCGCGCGGCCTGCCCTGGCAGCCCCTCCTCTTCTCCACTTTAGGCCCATGAGGCCCATTAACCCCCCCGGTGCTCCGATTTTATCCGAAACTTCCCCGGAACACTTCCGGTGTCCGAATATAGCCGTCCAATATATCAATCTTTATGTATCGACCATTTCGAGACTCCTCGTCATGTCCGTGATCACATCCGGGACTCCGAACTAACTTCAGTTCATCAAAACTCATAAACTCATAATATAACTGTCATCGAAACCTTAAGCGTGCGGACCCTACGGGTTCGAGAACAATGTAGACATGACCGAGACACGTCTCCGGTCAATAACCAATAGCGGAACCTAGATGCTCATATTGGCTCCTACATATTCTACGAAGATCTTTATCGGTCAGACCGCATAACAACATACGTTGTTCCCTTTGTCATCGGTATGTTACTTGCCCGAGATTCGATCGTCGGTATCTCAATACCTAGTTCAATCTCGTTACCGGCAAGTCTCTTTACTCGTTCCGTAATACATCATCTCGCAACTAACTCATTAGTTGCAATGCTTGCAAGGCTTATGTGATGTGTATTACCGAGAGGGCCCAGAGATACCTCTCCGACAATCGGAGTGACAAATCCTAATCTCGAAATATGCCAACCCAACATGTACCTTTGGAGACACCTGTAGAGTACCTTTATAATCACCCATTTATGTTGTGACGTTTGGTAGCACACAAAGTGTTCCTCCGGCAAACGGGAGTTGCATAATCTCATAGTCATAGGAGCATGTATAAGTCATGAAGAAAGCAATAGCAACATACTAAACAATCGGGTGCTAAGCTAATGGAATGGGTCATGTCAATCAGATCATTCACCTAATGATGTGATCCCGTTAATCAAATAACAACTCCTTGTTCATGGTTAGGAAACATAACCATCTTTGATTAATGAGCTAGTCAAGTAGAGGCATACTAGTGACACTCTGTTTGTCTATGTATTCACACATGTATTATGTTTCCGGTTAATACAATTCTAGCATGAATAATAAACATTTATCATGATATAAGGAAATAAATAATAACTTTATTATTGCCTCTAGGGCATATTTCCTTCAGCAATAGGGTGCATGTCTCTGGTCCAGAGTGCTTCAGCAGAGCTATCAGAGCTGCGGTGATTCCCCCCAACTTCAGGTTGGCGTTTGGAGTTAGTAAGTTCACCAGAGAGTCCAAGCCTGACACTTGGCTTGAAGACTACCGAGTGGCTGTCCAGATTGGTGGCGGCAATGATGAAGTGGCCATGAAACACCTTCCTCTGATGTTGGAGGGCTTGGCTAGAGCATGGCTGAATCAGTTAGCGCCTGGCAGCATCTATACTTGGGAAGATCTCGCCCGAGTGTTTGTCAGAACATTCGATGGCACTTGCAAACGGCCGGCAGGTTTGACAGAATTACAGTGTTGTGTTCAGAAACCGAATGAAACTTTGAGGGATTATATCCAGAGATGGATCACCCTACACCACACGGTAGAAGATGTGTCAGATCATCAGGCAATTTGTGCCTTTAAGGAAGGCATCAGGTATCGGGAGTTGAATATGAAATTCGGCCGGACAGGAAATATGACTCTGGCTCGTATGATGGCAATTCCCACCAAGTATGCCAATGGTGAAAAAGAAGAGCGACTCCGGAGTGGCAAGCACAAAGCAGTCACCCACGAAGCCAGAGGAGGAAACTCCGGTCGGAAACAGAAGCGCAAGGCCGAGCCAGCTACTCCGGGTGAAGCCTTGGTTGTGGTTCAAGGAAAGTTCAAGGGGAAGCCCAAAGGGCCGTGGAACCCCAAGAAAGTAAAAGATCAAGATGGAAATGACGTGTTGGATCTGCCGTGCCATATCCACACCAAAAAAGATGAAGAAGGTAACTTCATTTACCCGAAGCACACCACTCGGCAGTGTCGGCTCCTAATCCAGCAGTTCCAAGAGAAACAGTCCAAGGAAAAGGAGAAAGAAGCAGACAAGGCTGAGGATGAGGAAGAGGATGATGATGGTTATCCCCACGTGAATTCCACTCTGATGATTTTTGCTGATGTTGAGAGTAAAAGTCGATTGAAAGTCATCAACAGGGAAGTGAACATGGTCTCTTCGGTGACACCCAGTTACTTGAAGTGGTCACAGACTGCCATTACATTCGACCAGTCTAACCATCCAGCGCACATAGCCACCCCTGGGAGGCAAGCACTGGTGTTCGACCCGGTGGTCGAAGGCACTCAACTGACAAAGGTCCTAATGGACGGTGGCAGTGGCCTGAACATACTGTATGCAGAGACGTTGAAGGGAATGGGCATTCCGATGTCCAGACTCAGCGAAAGCCATATGAGTTTCCATGGGGTCATTCCAGGCAAGAAGGCTACATCCCTCGGTCAGATTGCGCTCGACGTGGTTTTCGGTGATTCCAAAAATTACTTCAAAGAAAAGTTAACATTTGAAGTTGTGGATTTCTAGAGTGCTTATCATGCAATTCTGGGCAGGCCATCTTATGCACGATTTATGGCTCGAACATATTACGTGTACCTCAAACTGAAGATGCCTGGTCCCAGAGGAGTGATCACTATCTCTGGTAACCGGAAGAAGGCAGAAGAATGCTTCCAGAAGGGCTCAAAGATCGCCGATGCCCAGATGGCCGTGGTAGAATTGCAAGAATACCAGAAAAATGCAGATCCGAGTGACTTGCCGCGAGCCAAGAAGCCGATTCACATTCACCCGACAGATCCCAATGCAGCTCCGACTCACATTTCAACCACACTCGACTCCAAATAGGAAGAAGCGCTCATCCAGCTCCTCCGTGAGAACTGGGACATCTTTGCATGGAAGCCTTCTGACATGCCGGGTGTCCCCAGGGGACTGGCTGAGCATCGTTTGTGAGTCGACCCGAAGGTGAAACCAGTCAAAGAGCATCTTCGACGGTCCGCTGTCCAGAAAAGAAAGGGAATCGGTGAAGAGGTGGCTCGGCTTTTGGCAGCTGAGTTTATCCGAGAGATTTATCACTCCGAGTGGTTAGCCAATGTTGTCATGGTCCTAAATAAAGACGACTCACTTCGCATGTGCATTGATTTCAAGCATATCAATAGGGCCTGCCCGAAAGATCACTTCCCTCTCCCTCGCATCGATCAGATAGTCGACTCGACTGCAGGGTGCGAGCGTTTGCCCTTTTTGGATGCCTACTCTGGGTACCACCAGATCCGTTTGTACGGACCCGACGAAATAAAGACAGCTTTTATCACCCCGTTTGGGTGCTTCTGTTATGTCACAATGCCATTCAGTTTGAAGAATGCCGAAGCCACATTCATGCGGATGATTCAAAAGTGCCTGCTCACTCAGATCAGTCAGAATGTGGAAGCATACATGGATGACATTATGGTCAAGTCACATAAAGGTTCCGACCTACTGACCGACCTTGCTGAAATCTTTGCCAACCTTAGAAGGAATGATATCAAGCTCAATCCATCAAAGTGCATGTTTGGAGTTCCAGGCGGAAAGTTACTCGGTTTCCTTGTTTCCGAACGAGGAATCGATGCTGACCCAGAGAAAGTAGGCGCTATACTCCGAATGAAACGCCCTGTGCGTGTGCATGATGTCCAGAAGCTTACTGGTTGCTTGGCCTCCCTAAGTCGATTCATTTCTCGCCTCAGTGAAAAGGCGCTGCCTCTTTACCGACTGATGAAGAAATCAAACAAGTTCGAGTGGACCCCAGAAGTTGATGCAGCGTTTGCAGAGCTAAAAGCCCTGCTTTCCACCCAGCCGGTGCTTGCTGCTCCAATCGGCAGAGAGCCTCTACTGCTTTATATAGCAGCACTGGACAAGTCGTCAGTACAATACTTATGGTCAAGTGGGAAGAAGAAGGAAAAGCTTATAAGGTTCAACGCCCAGTTTATTATATTTCTGAAGTCCTGACCCCGCCAAAGCAGAGATATCCTCATTATCAGAAGCTTGTCTATGGGATTTACATGACCACGAAGAAGGTTGCACACTATTTCTCGGATCACTCTGTTACAGTCGTCAGCGACGCTCCATTGTCAGAGATTCTGCACAACAGAGATGCAACTGGTCGAGTGGCCAAATGTGCGATTGAACTCCTTCCCTTGGATATCAAGTTTGAGGCAAAGAAAGCTATCAAGTCCCAAGCAATAGCAGATTTCCTCGCCGAGCGGATCGAACGGCAACTGCCGACTCAAGTTCACTCTGAGCACTAGACCATGTTCTTTGACGGATCCAAGATGTTGAATGGTTCTGGTGCTGGAGTAGCTCTGGTATCCCCCCGAGGAGACAGACTCAGATATGTCCTCCAGATTCACTTTGATTCCTCCAACAATGAAGCAGAATATGAAGCACTCTGTATGGGTTGCGCATGGCCATCTCACTCGGCGTCCGTCGCCTCATGGTCTATGGCGACTCAGATTTGGTAGTTAATCAAGTGATGAAGGAGTGGGACGTCAGAAGCCCAACCATGACTGGTTACTGCAACGCGGTGAGAAAGCTTGAGAAGAAGTTTGAGGGGTTAGAACTCCACCACATACCCCGACTGAAAAATCAAGCAGCCGACGACTTGGCAAAGATAGGTTCCAAGAGAGAAGCCATTCCCAGCAATGTGTTTTTGGAGCATATTCACTCACCGACAGTTCAGGAAGATCCTTTTACTGAAGAGCCCCCGCAACCTAAGAGCGCCACAGATCTGACTGAAGTCGAGGTCCCAGCCGTGGTCGACCTGATCATGGAGGTTCTGGCCATTACTCCCGACTGGACGGTGCCCTACATTGCGTACATCCTCAGGAAAGAACTCCCAGAGGATGAAGAAGAGGCTCGACAGATCGTCCGTCGATCCAAGGCCTTTACTGTGATAAGAGGACAACTGTTCAGGGAAAGCGTGACTGGAGTCAATCAGAAATGCATAACACCAGAAGAAGGTCGAATGATCCTCAATGACATCCACTAGGGGACCTGTGGTCATCATGTGTCCTCTCGGGCCATCGTGGCTAAAGCATACCGAGTTGGATTCTATTGGCCACGAGCAAATGAAATGGCGAAAGATATAGTCGACAGATGTCAAGGCTGCCAGTTTTACTCCGACATGTCTCACAAGCCAGCGTCAGCCCTGAAGACCACCCGCCTCATCTAGCCCTTTGTTGTTTGGGGACTGGATATGGTTGGACCAATGAGAACTGGCAGGAGCGGCTTCACTCATGTGCTTGTTGCAGTCGACAAGTTTACCAAATGGATCGAAGCTAAACCTATCAAGAACCTTGATGCTAGCACCACTGTCAGTTTTATCAGAGAATTGACATTCAGATATGGAGTCCCACACAACATCATCACGGACAACGGATCGAACTTCGATTCCGATGAGTTCAGAGCTTTCTGCGCCTCCCAGGGCACTCGAGTCGACTATGCTTCAGTCGCTCACCCGCGGTCAAACGGACAAGCAGAAAGAGCCGATGGCCTAATTCTCAAAGGACTGAAACCCCGACTGATGCGTGATCTCAAACACGTAGCAGGCGCTTGGGTTTATGAACTTCCATCAGTTCTGTGGGGTTTAAGGACAACTCCTAATCGGTCGACTGGACGAACTCCTTTCTTCTTAGTCTATGGAGCCGAAGCTGTTCTGCCAAGTGACCTGCTCCACAACGCACCCCGAGTCGAGCTCTTCTCCAAAGAGGAAGCAGAACAGGCCCGACAAGATTCAGTCGATCTCTTAGAGGAGGAAAGAGAGATGGTCTTGATCCGGTCGACCATTTATCAGCAAGACTTGCGTCGATTCCATGCAGAAATGTGAGGGGTCGAGCCTTTCAAGAAGGAGACCTGGTTCTTCGAGTGGATCAGCAGAAAGCACACAAGCTTGCCCCGACTTGGGAGGGCCCCTTCATCATCACCAAAGTTCTCCACAATGGAGCATACCATCTTTACATTATTGAGCATCAAAAAGATGAACCACGGGCTTGGAACGCGGAGCTGCTCCACCCTTTTTATACTTAAGCACTCGTTCGAATAAAATGTAATAAGAAACACCTTTGTAATTTGTTTATCAAAGACAAGAGCTTATGGTCCTATCATTCGATTGTTGTGTTCTTATTTACTTCTGAAATCCCCAAGTGGGTGGGTTTAGTCGCGAATCCATTTCGCCTAAGTTCGAAAGAAAATCCTACCGAGTGGAGAGCAATCCTCCCACTCGGGGGCTTAGCTGCAGTCCAGTACTCGCCTAAGTTCTCCCACTAGGAGGCTTAGCTGCAGTCCAGTACTCGCCTAAGTTTGAAAAAAATCCTACCGAGTGGAGAGCAATCCTCCCACTCGGGGGCTTAGCTGCAGTCCAGTACTCGCCTAAGTTCTCTCACTAGGAGACTTAGCTGCAGTCCAGTACTCGCCTAAGTTTGAAAAAATCCTACCGAGTGGAGAGCAATCCTCCCACTC
>NW_025229254.1:24806-25722 GCF_018294505.1 Triticum aestivum | reverse complement strand
CCTTTGTGACATAATTTGCTATTTTTAATGCATTTACTAATTTGTTTTGAGCTAAATGGCCCTGCAATTGAAAAGGTCAACAAATGAACTCTGAAAAGGTTGAAACTTGGCATGGTATCATCATTTCACCCGCATAGCATGTGCAAAAAAGTAGAGACGGTCACCGCAAAAACTGGATGCACTTCGTGTGCAAAGTGGACAATCTCTTTCGAAGTATCAGGGTTTCGGACGAAAACTCATCTGTTACATCGGCAATTCAAAATTTTAATAACTTATTACAACTCTGGACGTCTTTTGCATTCAGCACGCACCATTCAAAGCCACATCATCAACTTTCAACCCTTTGTGACATAATTTGCAACTTTTAATGCATTTACTGATTTGTTTTGAGCTAAATGGCCCTAAAATTGAAAAGCTCTACAAATGAACTCCGAAAAGGTTGAAACTTGGCATGGTATCATCATTTCACCCGCATAGCATGTGCAAAAAAGTAGAGAGGGTCACGGCAAAAACTGGAGGCACTTCAGGTACAAACAGGACAATCTCTTTCGAAGTATCAGGGTTTCGGACGAAAACTCATCTGTTACATCGGCAATTCAAAATTTTAATAACTTATTACAACTCTGGACGTCTTTTGCATTCAGCATGCACCATTCAAAGCCACGTCATCAACTTTCAACCCTTTGTGACATAATTCGCTATTTTTAATGCATTTACTGATTTGTTTTGAGCTAAATGGCCCTGCAATTGAAAAGCTCTACAAATGAACTCTGAAAAGGTTGAAACTTGGCATGGTATCATCATTTCACCCGCATAGCATGTGCAAAAAAGTAGAGAGGGTCACGGCGAAAACTGGATGCACTTCGTGTACAAACTGGACAATCTCTTTCGAAGTATCAGGGTTTTGGATGAAAAC
>NW_025229254.1:23269-24796 GCF_018294505.1 Triticum aestivum | reverse complement strand
TCATCAGTTACACCGGCAATTCAAAATTTTAATAACTTATTACAACTCTGGACGTTTTTCGCATTCAGCATGCACCATTCAAAGCCACGTCATCAACTTTCAACCCTTTGTGACATAATTTGCTATTTTTAATGCATTTACTAGTTTGTTTTGAGCTAAATGGCCCTGCAATTGAAAAGCCCTACAAATGAACTCTGAAAAGGTTGAAACTTGGCATGGTATCATCATTTCACCCGCATAGCATGTGCAAAAAAGTAGAGACGGTCACCGCAAAAACTGGATGCACTTCGTGTGCAAAGTGGACAATCTCTTTCGAAGTATCAGGGTTTCGGACGAAAACTCATCTGTTACATCGGCAATTCAAAATTTTAATAACTTATTACAACTCTGGACGTCTTTTGCATTCGGCACGCACCATTCAAAGCCACATCATCAACTTTCAACCCTTTGTGACATAATTTGCAACTTTTAATGCATTTACTGATTTGTTTTGAGCTAAATGGCCCTAAAATTGAAAAGCTCTACAAATGAACTCCGAAAAGGTTGAAACTTGGCATGGTATCATCATTTCACCCGCATAGCATGTGCAAAAAAGTAGAGAGGGTCACGGCAAAAACTGGAGGCACTTCAGGTACAAACTGGACAATCTCTTTCGAAGTATCAGGGTTTCGGACGAAAACTCATCTGTTACATCGGCAATTCAAAATTTTAATAACTTATTACAACTCTGGACGTCTTTTGCATTCGGCATGCACCATTCAAAGCCACGTCATCAACTTTCAACCCTTTGTGACATACTTTTCTATTTTTAATGCATATACTGATTTGTTTTGAGCTAAATGGCCCTGCAATTGAAAAGCTCTACAAATGAACTCTGAAAAGGTTGAAACTTGGCATGGTATCATCATTTCACCCGCATAGCATGTGCAAAAAAGTAGAGAGGGTCACGGCAAAAACTGGATGCACTTCGTGTACAAACTGGACAATCTGTTTCGAAGTATCAGGGTTTCGGACGAAAACTCATCAGTTACACCGGCAATTCAAAATTTTAATAACTTCTTACAACTCTGTACGTTTTTCGCATTCAGCATGCACCATTCAAAGCCACGTCATAACCTTTCAACCCTTTGTGACATAATTTGCTATTTTTAATGCATTTACTAATTTGTTTTGAGCTAAATGGCCCTGCAATTGAAAAGGTCAACAAATGAACTCTGAAAAGGTTGAAACTTGGCATGGTATCATCATTTCACCCGCATAGCATGTGCAAAAAAGTAGAGACGGTCACCGCAAAAACTGGATGCACTTCGTGTGCAAAGTGGACAATCTCTTTCGAAGTATCAGGGTTTCGGACGAAAACTCATCTGTTACATCGGCAATTCAAAATTTTAATAACTTATTACAACTCTGGACGTCTTTTGCATTCAGCACGCACCATTCAAAGCCACATCATCAACTTTCAACCCTTTGTGACATAATTTGCAACTTTTAATGCATTTACTGATTTGTTTTGAGCTAAATGGCCCT
>NW_025229254.1:22731-23259 GCF_018294505.1 Triticum aestivum | reverse complement strand
GCACTTCGTGTACAAACTGGACAATCTGTTTCGAAGTATCAGGGTTTCGGACGAAAACTCATCAGTTACACCGGCAATTCAAAATTTTAATAACTTCTTACAACTCTGGACGTTTTTCGCATTCAGCATGCACCATTCAAAGCCACGTCATAACCTTTCAACCCTTTGTGACATAATTTGCTATTTTTAATGCATTTACTAATTTGTTTTGAGCTAAATGGCCCTGCAATTGAAAAGGTCAACAAATGAACTCTGAAAAGGTTGAAACTTGGCATGGTATCATCATTTCACCCGCATAGCATGTGCAAAAAAGTAGAGACGGTCACCGCAAAAACTGGATGCACTTCGTGTGCAAACTGGACAATCTCTTTCGAAGTATCAGGGTTTCGGACGAAAACTCATCTGTTACATCGGCAATTCAAAATTTTAATAACTTATTACAACTCTGGACGTCTTTTGCATTCAGCATGCACCATTCAAAGCCACGTCATCAACTTTCAACCCTTTGTGACATAATTCGCTATTTTT
>NW_025229254.1:20425-21635 GCF_018294505.1 Triticum aestivum | reverse complement strand
GCTATTTTTAATGCATTTACTGATTTGTTTTGAGCTAAATGGCCCTGCAATTGAAAAGCTCTACAAATGAACTCTGAAAAGGTTGAAACTTGGCATGGTATCATCATTTCACCCGCATAGCATGTGCAAAAAAGTAGAGAGGGTCACGGCGAAAACTGGATGCACTTCGTGTACAAACTGGACAATCTGTTTCGAAGTATCAGGGTTTTGGACAAAAACTCATTAGTTACACCGGCAATTCAAAATTTTAATAACTTATTACAACTCTGGACGTTTTCGCATTCAGCATGCACCATTCAAAGCCACGTCATAACCTTTCAACCCTTTGTGACATAATTTGCTATTTTTAATGCATTTACTAATTTGTTTTGAGCTAAATGGCCCTGCAATTGAAAAGGTCTACAAATGAACTCTGAAAAGGTTGAAACTTGGCATGGTATCATCATTTCACCCGCATAGCATGTGCAAAAATGTAGAGACGGTCACCGCAAAAACTGGTTGCACTTCGTGTGCAAAGTGGACAATCTCTTTCGAAGTATCAGGGTTTCGGACGAAAACTCATCTGTTACATCGGCAATTCAAAATTTTAATAACTTATTACAACTCTGGACGTCTTTTGCATTCAGCACGCACCATTCAAAGCCACATCATCAACTTTCAACCCTTTGTGACATAATTTGCAACTTTTAATGCATTTACTGATTTGTTTTGAGCTAAATGGCCCTGAAATTGAAAAGCTCTACAAATGAACTCCGAAAAGGTTGAAACTTGGCATGGTATCATCATTTCACCCGCATAGCATGTGCAAAAAAGTAGAGAGGGTCACGGCAAAAACTGGAGGCACTTCAGGTACAAACTGGACAATCTCTTTCGAAGTATCAGGGTTTCGGACGAAAACTCATCTGTTACATCGGCAATTCAAAATTTTAATAACTTATTACAACTCTGGACGTCTTTTGCATTCAGCATGCACCATTCAAAGCCACGTCATCAACTTTCAACCCTTTGTGACATAATTTGCTATTTTTAATGCATTTACTGATTTGTTTTGAGCTAAATGGCCCTGCAATTGAAAAGCTCTACAAATGAACTCTGAAAAGGTTGAAACTTGGCATGGTATCATCATTTCACCCGCATAGCATGTGCAAAAAAGTAGAGAGGGTCACGGCGAAAACTGGATGCACTTCGTGTACAAACTGGACAATCTGTT
>NW_025229254.1:19665-20415 GCF_018294505.1 Triticum aestivum | reverse complement strand
AACTCTGGACGTCTTTTGCATTCAGTATGCACCATTCAAAGCCACATCATCAACTTTTAACCCTTTGTGACATAATTTGCAACTTTTAATGCATTTACTGATTTGTTTTGAGCTAAATGGCCCTGAAATTGAAAAGCTCTACAAATGAACTCCGAAAAGGTTGAAACTTGGCATGGTATCATCATTTCACCAGCATAGCATGTGCAAAAAAGTAGAGAGGGTCACGGCAAAAACTGGAGGCACTTCGTGTACAAACTCGACAACCTCTTTCGAAGTATAAGGGTTTCGGACGAAAACTCATCTGTTACATCGGCAATTCAAAATTTAATAACTTATTACAATTCTGGACGTCTTTTGCATTCAGCATGCACCATTCAAAGCCACGTCATCAACTTTCAACCCTTTGTGACATAATTTGCTATTTTTAATGCAATTACTGATTTGTTTTGAGCTAAATGGCCCTGCAATTGAAGAGCTCTACAAATGAACTCTGAAAAGGTTGAAACTTGGCATGGTATCATCATTTCACCCGCATAGCATGTGCAGAAAAGTAGAGAGGGTCACGGCAAAAACTGGATGCACTTCGTGTACAAACTGGACAATCTGTTTCGAAGTATCAGGGTTTCGGACGAAAACTCATCAGTTACACCGGCAATTCAAAATTTTAATAACTTATTACAACTCTGGACGTTTTTCGCATTCAGCATGCACCATTCAAAGCCACGTCATCAACTTTCAACCCTTTGTGAC
>NW_025229254.1:16910-17588 GCF_018294505.1 Triticum aestivum | reverse complement strand
AAAGGTTGAAACTTGGCATGGTATCATCATTTCACCCGCATAGCATGTGCAAAAAAGTAGAGAGGGTCACGGCAAAAACTGGATGCACTTCGTGTACAAACTGGACAATCTGTTTCGAAGTATCAGGGTTTCGGACGAAACTCATCAGTTACACCGGCAATTCAAAATTTTAATAACTTATTACAACTCTGGACGTTTTTCGCATTCAGCATGCACCATTCGAAGCCACGTCATCAACTTTCAACCCTTTGTGACATAATTTGCTATTTTTAATGCATTTACTAATTTGTTTTGAGCTAAATGGCCCTGCAATTGAAAAGCCCTACAAATGAACTCTGAAAAGGTTGAAACTTGGCATGGTATCATCATTTCACCCGCATAGCATGTGCAAAAAAGTAGAGACGGTCACCGCAAAAACTGGATGCACTTCGTGTGCAAAGTGGACAATCTCTTTCGAAGTATCAGGGTTTCGGACGAAAACTCATCTGTTACATCGGCAATTAAAATTTTTAATAACTTACTACAACTCTGGACGTTTTTCGCATTCAGTATGCACCATTCAAAGCCACGTCATCAACTTTCAACCCTTTGTGACATCATTTGCTATTTTTAATGCATTTACTAATTTGTTTTGAGCTAAATGGCCCTGCAATTGAAAAGTTGTACAAATGAACTCCG
>NW_025229254.1:16271-16509 GCF_018294505.1 Triticum aestivum | reverse complement strand
GTACAAACTGGACAATCTCTTTCGAAGTATCAGGGTTTCGGACGAAAACTCATCTGTTACATCGGCAATTCAAAATTTTAATAACTTATTACAACTCTGGACGTCTTTTGCATTCAGCATGCACCATTCAAAGCCACGTCATCAACTTTCAACCCTTTGTGACATAATTTGCTATTTTTAATGCATTTACTGATTTGTTTTGAGCTAAATGGCCCTGCAATTGAAAAGCTCTACAAAT
>NW_025229254.1:15098-15919 GCF_018294505.1 Triticum aestivum | reverse complement strand
AAACTGGATGCACTTCGTGTACAAACTGGACAATCTGTTTCGAAGTATCAGGGTTTCAGACAAAAACTCATTAGTTACACCGGCAATTCAAAATTTTAATAACTTATTACAACTCTGTACGTTTTTTGCATTCAGCATGCACCATTCAAAGCCATGTAATCAACTTTCAACCCTTTGGGACATAATTTGCTATTTTTAATGCATTTACTGATTTGTTTTGAGCTAAATGGCCCTGCAATTGAAAAGCTCTACAAATGAACTGTCAAAAGGTTTAAAATTGGCATGGAATGATCATTTCACCCGCATAGCATCTGCAAAAAAGTTGAGAGGGTCACCGCAAAAACTGGATGCACTTCGTGTGCAAACTGGACAATCTCTTTCGAAGTATCAGGGTTTCACACGAAAACTCATCTGTTACACCGGCAATTCAAAATGTTAATAACTTATGACAACTCCGGATGTTTTTTGCATCCAGCATGCAATAATCAAAGCCACGTCATCAACTTTCAACCCTTTCTGACATAATTTGCTATTTTTCATGCATTTACTGATTTGTTTTGAGCTAAATGGCCCTGAAATTGAAAAGCTCTACAAATGAACTCTGAAAAGGTTCAAACTTGGCATGGTATCATCATTTCACCCGCATAGCATGTGCAAAAAAGTAGACAGGGTCACGGCAAAAACAGGACGCACTTCATGTACAAAATGGACAATCTCTTTCGAAGTATCAGGGTTTCGGACGAAAACTCATCTTTTACATCGGCAATTCAAAATTTTAATAACTTATGACAATTCTGGATGTTTTTTGCATCCAGCATGCA
>NW_025229254.1:13340-14819 GCF_018294505.1 Triticum aestivum | reverse complement strand
TCTTTCGAAGTATCTGGGTTTCAGACAAAAACTCATCTGTTACATCGGCAATTCAAAATTTTAATTACCTATTACAACTCCGGACGTTTTTTGCATCCAGCATGCAACATTCAAAGCCACGTCATCAACTTTCAACCCTTTGTGACATAATTTGCTATTTTTTATGCATTTACTGATTTGTTTTGAGCTAAATGGCCCTGAAATTGAAAAGCTCTACAAATGAACTCTGAAAAGGTTCAAACTTGGCATGATATCATCATTTCACCCGCATAGCATGTGCAAAAAAGTAGAGAGGGTCACGGCAAAAACGGGATGCACTTCATGTACAAAATGGACAATCTCTTTCGAAGTATCAGGGTTTCGGACGAAAACGCATCTCTTACTTCGGCAATTCAAAATTTTAATAACTTATTACAACTCTGGACATCTTTTGCATTCAGTATGCACCATTCAAAGCCACATCATCAACTTTCAACCCTTTGTGACATAATTTGCTACTTTTAATGCATGTAGTGATTTGTTTTGAGCTAAATGGCCCTGAAATTGAAAAGCTCTACAAATGAACTCCGAAAAGGTTGAAACTAGGAATGGTATCATCATTTCACCCGCATAGCATGTGCAAAAAAGTAGAGAGGGTCACGGCAAAAACTGGATGCACTTCGTGTGCAAACTGGACAATCTCTTTCGAAGTATCTGGGTTTCAGACAAAAACTCATCTGTTACATCGGCAATTCAAAATTTTAATAACCTATTACAACTCCGGACGTTTTTTGCATCCAGCATGCAACATTCAAAGCCACGTCATCAACTTTCAACCCTTTGTGACATAATTTGCTATTTTTTATGCATTTACAGATTTGTTTTGAGCTAAATGGCCCTGAAATTGAAAAGCTCTACAAATGAACTCTGAAAAGGTTGAAACTTGGCATGGTGTCATCATTTCACCCGCATAGCATGTGCAAAAAAGTAGAGAGGTTCACGGCAAAAACTGGATGCACTTCGTGTACAAACTGGACAATCTCTTTCAAAGTATCAGGGTTTCGGACGAAAACGCATCTGTTACTTCGGCAATTCAAAATTTTAATAACTTATTACAACTCTGGACGTCTTTTGCATTCAGTATGCACCATTCAAAGCCACATCATCAACTTTCAACCCTTTGTGACATAATTTGCTACTTTTAATGCATTTAGTGATTTGTTTTGAGCTAAATGGCCCTGAAATTGAAAAGCTCTACAAATGAACTCCGAAAAGGTTGAAACTAGGCATGGTATCATCATTTCACCCGCATAGCATGTGCAAAAAAGTAGAGAGGGTCACGGCAAAAACTGGATGCACTTCGTGTGCAAACTGGACAATCTCTTTCGAAGTATCTGGGTTTCAGACAGAAACTCATCTGTTACATCGGCAATTCAAAATTTTAATTACCTATTACAACTCCGGACGTTTTTTTCATCCAGCATGCAACATTCAAAGCCA
>NW_025229254.1:11841-12983 GCF_018294505.1 Triticum aestivum | reverse complement strand
TGGACAATCTCTTTCGAAGTATCAGGGTTTCGGACGAAAACTCATCTGTTACATCGGCAATTCAAAATCTTAATAACTTATTACAACTCTGGACGTTTTTTGCATTCAGCATGCACCATTCAAAGCCACGTAATCAACTTTCAACCCTTTGGGACATAATTTGCTATTTTTAACGCATTTACTGATTTGTTTTGAGCTAAATGGCCCTGCAATTGAAAAGCTCTACAAATGAACTCTCAAAAGGTTTAAAATTGGCATGGAATCATCATTTCACCCGCATAGCATCTGCAAAAAAGTTGAGAGGGTCACCGCAAAAACTGGATGCACTTCGTGTGCAAACTGGACAATCTCTTTCGAAGTATCAGGGTTTTAGACGAAAACTCATCTGTTACACTGGCAATTCAAAATTTTAATAACTTATGACAACTCCGGATGTTTTTTGCATCCAGCATGCAATAATCAAAGCCACGTCATCAACTTTCAGCTCTTTTTTACATAAGTTGCTATTTTTCATGCATTTACTGATTTGTTTTGAGCTAAATGGCCCTGAAATTGAAAAGCTCTACAAATGAACTCTGAAAAGGTTCAAACTTGGCATGGTATCATCATTTCACCCGCATAGCATGTGCAAAAAAGTAGAGAGGGTCGCGGCAAAAACAGGATGCACTTCATGTACAAATTGGACAATCTCTTTCGAAGTATCAGGGTTTCGGACGAAAACTCATCTGCTACATCGGCAATTCAAAATTTTAATAACTTATGACAACTCCGGATGTTTTTTGCATCCAGCATGCAAGAATCAAAGCCACGTCATCAACTTTCAACCCTTTGTGACATAATTTGCCACTTTTAATGCATTTACTGATTTGTTTTGAGCTAAATGGGCCTGAAATTGAAAAGCTCTACAAATGAACTCTGAAAAGGTTGAAACTTGGCATGGTGTCCTCATTTCACCCGCATAGCATGTGCAAAAAATTAGAGAGGGTCACGACAAAAACTGGATGCACTACGTGTACAAACTGGACAATCTCTTTCAAAGTATCAAGGTTTCGGACGAAACCGCATCTATTACATCGGTAATTCAAAATTTTAATAACTTATTCCAACTCTGGACGTCTTTTGCATTCAGTATGCACCATTCA
>NW_025229254.1:8262-11750 GCF_018294505.1 Triticum aestivum | reverse complement strand
AGCATGTGCAAAAAAATAGAGAGGGTCACGACAAAAACTGGATGCACTACGTGTACAAACTGGACAATCTCTTTCAAAGTATCAAGGTTTCGGACGAAACCGCATCTATTACATCGGTAATTCAAAATTTTAATAACTTATTCCAACTCTGGACGTCTTTTGCATTCAGTATGCACCATTCAAAGACACATCATCAACTTTCAACCCTTTGTGACATAATTTGCTACTTTTAATGCATTTACTGATTTGTTTTGAGCTAAATGGCCCTGAAATTGAAAAGCTCTACAAATGAACTCCGAAAAGGTTGAAACTTGGCATGGTATCATCATTTCACCCGCATAGCATGTGCAAAAAAATAGAGAGGGTCACGACAAAAACTGGATGCACTTCGTGTGCAAACTGGACAATCTGTTTCGAAGTATCAAGGTTTTAGACGAAAACTCATCTGTTACACCGGCAATTCAAAATTTTAATAACTTATGACAACTCCGGATGTTTTTTGCATCCAGCATGCAATAATCAAAGCCACGTCACCAACTTTCAGCTCTTTATGACATAAGTTGCTATTTTTCATGCATTTACTTATTTGTTTTGAGCTAAATGGCCCTGAAATTGAAAAGCTCTACAAATGAACTCTGAAAAGGTTCAAACTTGGCATGGTATCATCATTTCACCCGCATAGCATGTGCAAAAAAGTAGAGAGTGTCACGGCAAAAACAGGATGCACTTCATGTACAAAATGGACAATCTCTTTCGAAGTATCAGGGTTTCAGACGAAAACTCATCTGTTACATCGGCAATTCAAAATTTTAAGAACTTATGACAACTCCGGATGTTTTTTGCATCCAGCATGCAACAATCAAAGCCACGTCATCAACTTTCAACCCTTTGTGACATAATTTGCCACTTTTAATGCATTTACTGATTTGTTTTGAGCTAAATGGACCTGAAATTGAAAAGCTCTACAAATGAACTCTGAAATGGTTGAAACTTGGCATGGTGTCATCATTTCACCCGCATAGCATGTGCAAAAAATTAGAGAGGGTCACGGCAAAAACTGGATGCACTTCGTGTACAAACTGGACAATCTCTTTCAAAGTATCAAGGTTTCGGACGAAACCACATCTGTTACATCGGCAATTCAAAATTTTAATAACTTATTACAACTCTGGACGTCTTTTGCATTCAGTATGCACCATTCAAAGCCACATCATCAACTTTCAACCCTTTGTGACATAATTTGCTACTTTTAATGCATTTATTGATTTGTTTTGAGCTAAATGGCCCTGAAATTGAAAAGCTCTACAAATGAACTCCGAAAAGGTTGAAACTTGGCATGGTATCATCATTTCACCCGCATAGCATGTGCAAAAAAGTAGAGAGGGTCACGGCAAAAACTGGATGCACTTCGTGTGCAAACTGGACAATCTCTTTCGAAGTATCTGGGTTTCAGACAAAAACTCATCTGTTACATAGGCAATTCAAAATTTTAATAACCTATTACAACTCCGGACGTTTTTTGCATCCAGCATGCAACATTCAAAGCCACGTCATCAACTTTCAACCCTTTCTGACATAATTTGCTATTTTTCATGCATTTACTGATTTGTTTTGAGGTAAATGGCCCTGAAATTGAAAAGCTCTACAAATGAACTCTGGAAAGGTTCACACTTGGCATGGTATCATCATTTCACCCGCATAGCATATGCAAAAAATAGAGAGGGTCACGGCAAAAACAGGATACACTTCATGTACAAAATGGACAATCTCTTTCGAAGTATCAGGTTTTCGGACGAAAACTCATCTGTTACATCGGCAATTCAAAATTTTAATAACTTATTACAACTCTGGACGTTTTTTGCATTCAGCATGCACCATTCAAAGCCACGTAATCAACTTTCAACCCTTTGGGACATAATTTGCTTTTTGTAATGCATTTACTGATTTGTTTTGAGCTAAATGGCCCTGCAATTGAAAAGCTCTACAAATGAACTCTCAAGAGGTTTAAAATTGGCATGGAATCATCATTTCACCCGCATAGCATCTGCAAAAAAGTTGAGAGGGTCACCGCAAAAACTGGATGCACTTCGTGTGCAAACTGGACAATCTCTTTCGAAGTATCAGGGTTTCAGACGAAAACTCATCTGTTACACCGGCAATTCAAAATTTTAATAACTTATGACAACTCCGGATGTTTTTTGCATCCATCATGCAACAATCAAAGCCACGTCATCAACTTCCAACCCTTTCTGACATAATTTGCTATTTTTCATGCATTTACTGACTTGTTTTGAGCTAAATGGCCCTGAAATTGAAAAGCTCTACAAATGAACTCCGAAAAGGTTCAAACTTGGCATGGTATCATCATTTCAACCGCATAGCATGTGCAAAAAAGTAGAGAGGGTCATGGCAAGAACTGGATGCACTTCGTGTACAAACTGGACAATCTCTTTCGAAGTATTAGGGTTTCGGACGAAAACTCATCTGTTAGACCGGCAATTCAAAATTTTAATAACTTATTACAACTCTGGACGTTTTTTGCATTCAGCATGCACCATTCAAAGCCACGTAATCAACTTTCAACCCTTTGTGACATAATTTGCTATTTTTAATGCATTAACTTATTTGTTTTGAGCTAAATGGCCCTGCAATTGAAAAGCTCTACAAATGAACTCTCAAAAGGTTTAAAATTGGCATGGAATCATCATTTCACCTGCATAGCATCTGCAAAAAAGTTGAGAGGGTCACCGCAAAAACTGGATGCACTTCGTGTGCAAACTGGACAATCTCTTTCGAAGTATCATTGTTTCAGAGGAAAACTCATCTGTTACACCGGCAATTCAAAATTTTAATACCTTGTGACAACTCCGGATGTTTTTTGCATCCAACATGCAACAATCAAAGCCGCGTCATCAACTTTCAACCCTTTCTCACATAATTTGCAATTTTTAATGCATTTACTGATTTATTTTGAGCTAAATGGCCCTGAAATTGAAAAGCTCTATAAATGAACTCTGAAAAGGTTGAAACTTGGCATGGTATCATCATTTCACCCGCATAGCATGTGCAAAAAAGTAGAGAGGGTCATGGCAAAAACTGGATGCACCTCGTGTAAAAACTGGACAATCTCTTTCGAAGTATCAGGGTTTCGGACGAAAACTCATCTGTTACACCGGCAATTCAAAATTTTAATAACTTATTACAACTCTGGATGTCTTTTGCATTCAGTATGCACCATTCAAAGCCACATCATCAACTTTCAACCCTTTCTGACATAATTTGCTATTTTTAATGCATTTACTGATTTGTTTTGAGCTAAATGGCCCTGAAATTGCAAAGCTCTACAAATGAACTCTGAAAAGGTTGAAACTTGGCATGGTGTCATCATTTCACCCGCATAGCATGTGCAAAAAAGTAGAGAGGGTCACGGCAAAAACTGGATGCACTTAGTGTACAAACTAGACAATCTCTTTCAAAGTATCAGGGTT
>NW_025229254.1:5865-7090 GCF_018294505.1 Triticum aestivum | reverse complement strand
CTTTCGAAGAATCAGGGTTTCAGACGAAAACTCATCTGTTACACCGGCAATTCAAAATTTTAATAACTTATTACAACTCCGGACGTTTTTTGCATCCAGCATGCAAAATTCAAAGCCACGTCATCAACTTTCAACCCTTTCTGACATAATTTGCTATTTTTAATGCATTTACTGATTTGTTTATAGCTAAATGGCCCTGAAATTGAAAAGCTCTACAAATGAACTCTGAAAAGGTTGAAACTTGGCATGGTATCATCATTTCACCCGCAGAGCATGTGCAAAAATGTAGAGAGGGTCACGGCAAAAACTGGATGCACTTCATGTACAAACTGGACAATCTGTTTCGAAGTATCAGGGTTTCGGACGAATACTCATCAGTTACATCGGCAATGCAAAATTTAATAACTTATTACAACTCTGGACGTCTTTTGCATTCAGCATGCACCATTCAAAGCCACGTCATCAACTTTCAACCCTTTGTGACATAATTTGCTATTTTTAATGCATTTACTGATTTGTTTTGAGCTAAATGGCCCTGCAATTGAAAAGCTCTACAAATGAACTCCGAAAAGGTTGAAACTTGGCATGGTATCATCATTTCACCCGCATAGTGTGACGCCCGGATAATTAAGCTACAGTAATCCCTCGTTAACAATGCCACGTCACCCCGTTACTGTTGATAAACTCTCGATGGTTCGGAACCGGAACAAATTCAAAATTTAAATAAAAGCAAACAACAAAAGTTTTCAGATGTTAAAACTAAAATGTTCGGATCGTGACAAATATTGCGTAGATAGTTATGGTGAAGAAACAACATTTTTATAAAAAAGTTTAAATGCACTTAAATGATTAAAACAGTAGGTAAAACTATTAAATAAATGCCTTTGATATTTTATAAAATCATAAACTATTTTATCTTGAGGTAAAAAAACTTTTTAGGGTAGTGGGTTGTTTTGGAACACTAATTTGTAGCTATTGTCCTATTTTACTAAACTATGAATAAAGTGTAACTAAAATAAAACAGTAAAGGAAAATAAATAAAAGAAAACACAAACAAAAAAACAAACAAACAACTGCCCCCCCCTGCTGGGCCAAGTGGCCCAGCTGGCCTCAGCCGCCCGAACGGGCCGGCCCACCCCGGTCCACCTCCCCTACTAACCCCCCCGCTACCCCGAAACCCTAACCCCCACCAGTCGCCCCCGATCCCCACTCCCTCGTCTCCCTC
>NW_025229254.1:4298-4547 GCF_018294505.1 Triticum aestivum | reverse complement strand
CACGGACTAGAGTAGCAGTAGGTGGCAAAGTATATTCTGCTTTTAATTTGAATTATTGGAATTCTAGACAATCAATTAAAACTTTAATAATTCTTAGAAAATAAACCGTAACTCGGATAAAAAACTTTGTACATGAAAGTTGTTCAGAACGACGAGACGAATCCAAATACGCAACCCGTTCGTCCACCACACCTCCCTAACCTATCGAACTAGCAACTTTCCCCCTCCGGTCCGTCTGTCCGAAAACGC